>NC_087189.1:8995621-9167323 GCF_035594125.1 Scylla paramamosain | reverse complement strand
AATTGAGAAACAGAACAACCTTACTAAATGCGTGTATTTTGAGAGCTTTTCACATTCTTAGTTACCAAAACCCCAAATTGCATGCGAAACCAGATTTATGGGAAAATGACATTCCATGAAAAGTGTATATTGAGTGTTTTTGAGCGTGATAGGATATAAAGTACTAAAAAGCAGAGGAATCACATTAAATTCGAATAAAACCAATTTTTACCATGAACTTGCCTTTAAGTGTTTTTTCAGCTCCTTATGTACCAAAACGCTAAAACGCCTGCAAAACACACTTTATGGAGAAACAGAATAACATTACCAAAAACATGTATTTTGAGTGTTTTTCATCATGTTATCTATAAAAACGCTTGAATACATAGAAAGAACCTTATGTTTGGGAAACGAAATGACATTACGAGAAACGTGTATTATGAGTGTTTTTAAGTTCCTTAAGTACCAAAAAAGCTAAAACCCACAAATAACACTTTTTATTTAGAAAAAAATAAATAAATAAAAAAAAAAAAAAAATTTTTGTCATTCATCTTCATAGGTACCGAGATGACAAAAATTCTAGGAAAATTCAGGGCAATTATATGATAAAAGAATATTATCAGAAAAAGTTGATTTTAGCTTTTTTTTCGGGCTGTTATGTACCAAACCCTAAAGAGCATGCAAATTGAATGACTTTACCAGAAATCTGTCTTTTGAGTGTTTTTCAGCATGTTACGCACCAAAACGATAAATAATATTGAACTCACTCAATATGGGAATCCAAAACAAAATTCCTTAAAACGTGTCTTCTCAGTATTTTACGTAGAAAAACGCTAAAACGGATGCAAACCAACCAATATCAAGAAATAGAAAAACATTACCAAAAAGGTACATTTTGAGTGTTTTTGAGCTTGTTACCTACAAAAAAAAAAAATGCGAAAATTGATGCAAAACACACTATATTGGGAAGGAAAGGGACATTGTGAGAAAAGTGTATAATGAGTGTTTTATAGTCCAAAAGAACCGCAAGGCAAAAAACGCAAAAACTCGTGTATATGGAGAAGTTTCCTAGATACCAAAAATGCTGAAACTCATGAATAACACTCTTAATTGAAAAACAGAACATCCTTACTAAATTTTTTCGACTGTTATGTAGCAAACCCTAAAGTGCATGCAAAACCACCTATTATGGGGAAATCAAACGTCTTTGCCAGATAACTGTCTTATGACGGTTTTTCAGCATGTTAGGCACCAAAACGATAAATAACATGGGGATAAATAGCTATATGGGAATCCAAAACAAAATTACTGAAAACATGTCTTTCTGGTGTTTTACGTAGAAAAACGCTAAAACCGATGCAAACCAACCAATATGAAAAAAATAATAGAATAACATTACCAAAAAGGTATATTTTGAGTGTTTTTGAGCTTGTTACCTACAAAAAAGGTGAAAATGGATGCAAAGCACTCACTATTGGGAAACAAAAGGACATTACGAGAAACGTGTATAATGAGTGTCTTATTATTTTCGAGCAAAAGAACTTGTGGTTAACAAGAACCACAAGACAAAAAACGCAAAAACTCGTGTATATAAAGAAGTTTCTTAGATACCAAAATGCTGAAACTCATGAATAACAATCTTAATTGAGAAACAGAACAACCTTACCAAAAGCATGTATTTTCATTGTTTTTCACATTCTTAGAAAAATCCCAAATAGCATGCAAAACTAGCTTTATGTGGGAAAAAAATGACATTACAGGAAGTGTCTTTTGAGTGTTTTTGAGCGTGTTAGGCAATAAAGCACAAAAAAGGAGGGCAATCACATTACATGGGAATAAAATGAACATTGACCAAGAACTTGCCATTGTGTTTTTGACACGCATTTAGTAAGGTTGCTCTGTGTCTCAATTAAGTGTGTTATTCATGAGTTTCAGCATATTCACGAGTTTTTGCGTTTTTTGCCTTGTGGTTTTGTTTTTCAACGTGTTAGACACCAGAACGCTAAAAAGCATCGAAAGCACTCTATAAAGGAATACAAAACAACATTACTAAAAACGTGTTTTATAGGTTCTTATTTACAGAAACGCTAAAACCCATGCAAAACACCCTTTATGGAGAAGCGAAATAAATATTTCGTTGATAAATTACATTCAGGACAGTTAGGGAACATCCCTTACAGAAGAAAAAGATCGCAGAAGAATGATCCTAAATGGATGACTGAGGTTAAAACACTACATAGGGCGAAGGAGAAGTATATATGAGATTAAAGACAAGGGAAGTGGTTTTAAGGCCATAATATAATGAATTAGAAAAGTCAGGAGTTTAACAAGGAAAGCTAAAAATAGTTATGAATTAAAGGTAGCCAGCCAAGCGATGACGGACCTCAAAGGATTTTATCAGGCATATAAGACGAAGAATAGAGAAACAATAGTTCCTTAAAGACAGCAGAATGGGACCTGATTAGTTGTTGAGAGGAGATTAGTAAAATTGTGAGCGAGTATTTTTTAATTGTCTTTGCCCAGGAAAACATGCAGGATTTGCCGAATAGTGAGAAGATATTTAAAGTAGAAGAGGATGAGAAGCTGACAGATATTACCATAACTAAAAGAGATAGTGGAACAGGAGATAGATAAGTTGAAAAGTTCAAGTCATCAGGACCAGATAAAATATATTCCACAGTATTTAAGGAAAGGAAAAATCTGTTAGTTTCTGTCCTAAGGAAATCACTTTAGTCATGTGAGGTATCGGTAATTTGCAGGCAGGCAAATATAGTACCTACCTTTACGAAAGGAGATAAAACTTTAACGTCTAACCTATCAGCTTAACTTCTGTTGAATGTAAAATAATGGAGTCAATAATAGCGAAGAACATTTAAGAGCATTTAGAGAAACATAACTTGATAACTCAGTTACAGCACGGCTTCTGGAATGGGGAGTCTTACATGAGAAACTTGGTAAGTTTATACAGTAAGGTTTACAAGGCGGCAGATAATAGTGATAGTTATGGCATCCTATATCAGGACTTTAGTAAAGCGTTTGACAAGGTACCCCATCAGAGGCTAATGAGAAATGTTAGGGCGCACGAGAGATATGAGGTGTTTAGATTGGATAAAGTCATGGCTAAGCATCAGGCGACAGAGTGTTGTAATAAACGGCTCTAAATCGGAGTGGGGTCAAGTAATTAGTGGGGTGAGAAAGGGATTATTACTATTAGGGCCGATGTTGTTTGTAATATATGTCAATGGCTTGGATAGTGGAATTAGTAGTGTTGTTAGTAAATTTGCGGATGACACGAGAATATGTAGATTAATTAGGTCAGAATCGAATACCATCGCCTTGCAGGCAGATTTGAATAGGTTGAACGAATGGACGGACAGATGGCAAATGCAGTTTAATGTCAACAAATGAAAAGCAATTAGCGTAAGTAGAAGAAACCCACACAGTAGTTACATAATGAACAACCAAGTTCTGGTAGGTTCAGGGTAAGTAAAAGATTTGAGATTTAAGGTTATATCTGAACTCCGTCTAAGAAAGCAATGGAAAGAGGCCAGAAACAAAGCAAATAGTGTATTATGATTCATTTTCAGGAGTGCTAAATGTAGAACTCCCGAGGTAATATTAAAGTTACATTTGGCGCTGGTCAGACTTCATATAGACTACGCTATCCAATTCTGGTTACCACATCACAGGAAGGATAAAGGTCTATTAGAATCAGTACAAAGGAAAATGACTAAAAGGATACAGAGGATGAGGAATATTCCTTACGAAGCGATATTCATGCTCTTAAATTTACATTCTTTAAAGAGACGTTGGTTAAGAGTGGACCTAATAGAAGTCTTTTAGTGGTATATGGGTAATAATAAAGGGAACATAAGGAAAATTCTTAGAATCTGTAAATATGATAGAACAAGAAAAACGGGTTCAAGCCTGAAAACTTGATGTTCAAAAAGGAGACAGGAAGGAATTGGTTCTCAAATAGAGTAGTAGATGATTGGAACGGACGTAGTAATCAAGCTGTTAGTGCTGAGGCATTTGGGAACAGTAAGAAAATTACACATTTATGGATGGGGATGATAGGTGGAAATAGGTAGGCATATTTCATACAAGTACTGCCACTTCTAGGCCTGATGCCTTCTTGCAGATTTACTTATTTCTTATGTTCTTATGTTCTTATTACCAAAAAGATATATTTTGAGTGTTTTTGAGCATGTTACCTACAAAAAAACGGGAAAATTCATGCAAAGCACTCTATATTAGAAAACAAAAGGACTTTGCAAGAAAAGTGTATAATGAGTTTTTTTTTATAGTTCAAACGAAGTAAAAGACAAAAAACACAAAAACTCGTGTATATGAAGAAGGTTCCTAGATACCAAAATGCTGAAACTCATGAAAAACACTCTTAATTGAGAAACACAACGACGTTACTAAACTAAATGCGTGTTTTTTTGAGTGCTTTTCACATTCTTAGTTACCAAAACCCCAAATTGCATGCGAAATCACCTTTATGTGAGAAAAAAATGACATTACCAGAAAAGTGCCTTTTAAATGTTTTTGAGCGTGATAGGCAATAAACCACTAAAAAGCAGGGCAATCATATTACATTAAATAACACCAATTCATACCAAAAACTTGCCTTTCAGTTTTTTTGAGCTCCTTATATAACAAACAGCTAAAACGCATGCAAAACAAACTTTATGGAGAAACAGAATAACATTACCAAAAACATGTATTTTGGGTGTTTTTGATCATGTTATCTATAAAAACGCTTAAATACACACAAAGAACATTGTATTTGGGAAACAAAAGGATATTACGAGAAACGTGTATTATGAGTGTTTTTTTAAGTTCCTTAAGTACCAAAAAGCTAAAACCCACAAATAACACTCTTTATTTAGAAAATAAAAAATAAAAAAATAAAAAAATAGGAATTTTTTTTTTTTTTTTTTTTGTTATTCATCTTCATAGTACCGAGATGACAAAATTCTGGGAAAATTTTGGGCAATCATATGATAATAGAATATTATCAAAAAAGTTAATTTTAGCTTCTTTTTTCGGACTGTTATGTACCAAACCCTAAAGTGCATGCAAAGCCTCCTATATAAGGAAATTAAACGACCTTACCAGAAATGTGTGTTTTCAACGATTTTAACAGAAACCTGTCTTTTCAGTGTTTTTTAGCATGTTAGGCACCAAAACGATAAATAATAAGGAACTAACTCTATATGGGAATCCAAAACAAAGTTATTGAAAACATGTCTTCTCAGTATTTTACTTAAAAAAACGCTAAAACGGATGCAAAGTAACCAATATCAAGAAATAGAAAAACTTTACTAAAAAGGTATATTTTGTGTGTTTTTGAGCTTGTAACCTACAAAAAACGAGAATATTGATGCAAAACACTCTATATTGGGAAACAAAAGGACATTGCAAGAAAAGTGTATAATGAGTGTTTTATAGTTCAAAAGAACCACAAGCCATAAAACGCAAAATCTCGTGTATATGGAGAGGTTTCCTAGATACAAAAATGCTAAAACTCATGTATAACACTCCTAATTGAGAAACAGAACAACCTTAATAAATGCGTGTATTTTGAGTTCTTTTCACATTCTTAGTTACCAAAACCCAAAATTAATTGCGAAAATAGATTTGTGGAAAAAAAAAGACTTTACCAAAAAAGTGTCTTTTGAGTGTTTTTGAGCGTTATAGGCAATAAAGCACTAAAAAGGAGGTCAATCACATTAGATTGGAGAAAAAACGAATTTTTACCAAGAACTTGCCTTTAAGTGTTTTTGAGCTCCTTACATACCAAAACACTAAAACGCATGCAAAACTCTTTATGGTGAAACAGAATAATATTACCAAAAACATATATTTTGAGTGTTTTTGATCATGTTACCAATGAAAACGCTTAAATACATGCAAAGAACACTATTTTTGGGAAACGAAAGGAGATTACGAGAAACGTGTATTATGAGTGTTTTTAAGTTCATTAATTACCAAAAAGTTAAAAGCTACTTTATTGAGAAACAATAAATAAAAAAAAATGTGATATTTTTTTTTCTTTTTTATTCATCTTCACAGCTACCAAGATGCCAAAATTCGGGCAAAATTCAGGAAATTATTCGAAATAAGAACATTATCAAAAAAGTTAAATTTAGCTTTTTTTTTGGGAGTGTTATGTACCAAACCCCTAAAGTGCATGCAAAGCCACCTATATGGGGAAATAAAACGTCTTTGCCAGAAAACGGTCTTATGAGTGCTTTTCAGCATCTTAGGAACCAACACGATAAATAACATGGAAGTCAATCTATATGGGGATCAAAAAAAAAGAATAAAAACGTGTCTTTTCGGTGTTTTACGTAGAAAACGCTAAAACAGATGCAAACCAACCAATATGAAGAAATAAAATAACATTACCAAAAAGGTATATTTTGAGTGTTTTTGAAATTGTTACCTACAAAAAACGCGAAAATGGATGGAAAGCTCTCTATATAGGGAAGGAAAAGGACCTTACGAGAAACGTGTATAATGAGTGTTTTATAGTTTCACAAGAACTACAAGGCAAAAAACGCATAAACTCGTGTATATAGAGAAGTTTCTAACATTCTAAATTCTAAAATGCCTAAACTCTGGAACAACACTCTTAATTGAGAAACAGAACAATCTTAGTAAATGCGATTATTTTCAGTGCTTTTCACATTCTTAGTTGCCAAAACCCCAAATTGCATGCGAAACAAGCTTTATGTGGGAAAAAAAACGACATTACCAGAAAAATGTCTTTTGAGTGTTTTTGAGCGTTCTAGGCAATAAAGCACTAAAAAGTAGGGCAAATACATTACATTGAAATAAAATCAATTTTTAAAAAGAACTTGTCTTTAAGTGTTTTTTAGCTCCTTATATACCAAAACACTAAAACGCATTCAAAATACACTTTATGGTGAAACAGAAGAACATTACCAAAAACATGTATTTTGAGTGTTTTTGATCATGTTCCCTATAAAAACTTTTAAATACACGCAAAGAATCCTATTTTTGGGAAACGAAAGGACATTACGAGAAACGTGTGTTATGAATGTTTTTTAAGTTCCTTAAGTACCAAAAAAGCTAAAACCCACAAATAACACTCTTTAACACTTTCTTTTGTTATTCATCTTGATAGGTACTAAGATGCCAAAATCCTGGCAATATTCTTTGGGAATCGAAAACAAAATTACTGAAAACGTGTCTTTTCGATGTTTTACGTAGAAAAACGCTAAAACAGATGAAAACCATCCAATATGAAGAAATACAATAACATTATCAAAGAGGTATATTTTGATTGTTTTTGAGCTTGTTACCAACAAAAAACGCAAAAATGGATGCAAAGCACTCATTTTTGGGAAAGAAAAGGACATTACGAGAAACATGTATAATGAGTGCCTTATTATTTTCGGGCAAAAGAACTTTTGGTTCACAAGAACAGGAAGGCAAAAAACGCAAAAATTCGTGTATACAAAGAAATTTCTTAGATACCAAAATGCTGAAACTCATGAAAAACAATTTTGAGAAACAGAACAACATTACCAAATGCATGTATTTTGAGGGTTTTTTCACATTCTTTCCAAAACCCTAAATAGCATGCGAAACTAGTTTTATGTGGAAAAAAAATGACATTACCAGAAGTATCTTTTCAGTGTTTTTGAGCGTGTTAGGAAATAAAGCACTGAAAAGCAGGGCAAACATATTACATTGGAATAAAACCAACTTTTACCAAGAACTTGCTTTGAAGTGTTTTTCAGCTCCTTATATACCAAATCGCTAAAACGCATGTAAAACACTCCATTATGGAGAAGCAGAATAACATTAATAAAAACAAGTGTTTTGAGTGTTTTTTATCATGTTACCTATAAAAACGCTTAAATACATGCAAAGATCCCCATATTTAGGAAACGAAAGGACTTTACTAGAAATGTGTATTATGAATGTTTTTTAATAAGTTCCTTAAGTACCAAAACGTTAAAACCTACAAATAACACTCTTTATAGAGAGTTTATAATCAATAAAAAAATACCATTTGTATTTTTTTGTTATTGATGTTCATAGGTACCAAGATCCCAAAATTCTGCCTTAATTCAGGGAAATTATGTGGAAAAAACTATCGAAAAAGTTAATTTTTTTTCTTTTTTTTCGGAGTTATGTTCCAAACCATAAAGTGTATGCAAATAATTTGATAAAATTTAACGACTTTACAAGAAACCTGTCTTTTGAGTGTTTTTTTGCATGTTAGGCATCAAAACGATAAATAATATGAAAGTCACTCTATACGGAAATCCTATACAAAATTACTGAAAACGCGTTTTTTAAAAGATTTACGTAGAAAAACGCTAAAACTGATGCAAACCAATCAATATGAAGAAATAGAATAATACTACCTAAAAAGTATATTTTGTGTGTTTTTTAGCTTGTTACATAAAAAAAAACGCGAAAATGGATGCTAAGCACTCTATATAAGAAAAAAAAGGACATAACGAGAAACGTGTATAATTAGTGTTTTATAGTTTCACCAGAATCACAATGCAAAAAACGCAAACACTCGACTGTATGGAGAAGTTTCTAAGATACCAAAATACTGAAACTCATGAATAACACTCTTAATCAAGAAACAGAACAACCTTACTAAATGCGTGTATTTTGACTGTTTTTTTTTTACATTCTTAGTTACCAAAAACCCCAAATTGATTGCGAAACTAGCTTTATGTGGGAAAAAAATGACATTACCAAAAAAGTGTCTTTAAGTGTTTTTTAGCGTGTTAGGCAATAAAGCACTAAAAAGCAGGGCAATCACATTACATGGGAATAAAACCAACTTTTAGGAAGAACTTGCCTTTTAGTGATTTTGACACGCATTTAGTAAGGTTTTTCTGTTTCTCAATTAAGATTGTTATTCATGAGTTTCAGCATTTTGGTATCTAGGAATCTTCTCCATATACGAGTACACGAGTTTTTGCGTTTTTTACCTTGTGTTTTTTTTAACTATAAAACATTCATTATACACTTTTCTCGCAATGTCCCTTTCTTTCCCAATATAGAGTGCTTTGTATCATTTTTTTGCGTTTTTTTTTTTTTGTAGGTAACAAGCTCAAAAACACTCAAAATATACATTTTTGGTAATGTTTTTCTGCTTCTTGATATTGGTTGGTTTGCATCAAAACACTGAGAAGACACATTTTTAGTAATTTTCTTTTGGATTCCCACATAGAGTGAGTTCCTTATTATTTATCGTTTTGGTGTCTAACAAGCTGAAAAACACTCAAAAGACAGATTTCTGGTAAGGTCTTTAATTTCCTCATATGGGAGGCTTTGCATGTTTTTTCAGTGTTTTTTTGAGCGTGTTATGCATTAAAGCACAAAAAGCCAGAGGATTCACATTACATGGGAATAAAACCAAATTTTACCAAGAACTTGACTTTAAGTGTTTTTGAGCTCCTTACATACCAAAACGCTAAAACGCATTCAAAATATGGAGAAACAGAAAAACATTACCAAATACATGTATTTTGAGTGTTTTTGATCATGTTATTGATAAAAACGCTTAAATACATGCAAAGAAACTTATATTTGGGTAACGACAGGACATTACGAGAAACATGTATTATAAGTGTTTTTCAAGTTCCTTCAGTACTAAAAAGCTAAAACCCACAAATAACACTTTTTAGAAAAAAATTAATAAATAAAACAAAAGGATTTTTTTTTTTATCTTCATAGGTACCGATTTAACAAAATTCTGCCAAAATTCAGGGAATTTATGTGGAAAAAAGAACATTATCATGAAAATTAATTATAGTTATTTTTTCGGATTGTTATGTACCAAAACCTAAAGTGCAGGCAAAGCCACCGATATAGGAAAGTTAAACGACTTTACCAGAAATCTGTGTTTTCAGTGTTTTTCAGCATGTTAGACACTAATACGATAAATAATATGAAAATCAGTCATTATGCGAATCGAAAACAAAATTACTGAAAACGTGTCTTTTCAGTGTTTTACGTAGAAAAACGCTAAAGCGGATGCAAACCATCCTATATGAAGAAATAAAATAACATTACCAAAAAAATATATTTTGAGTGTTTTGAGCTTGTTAACTACAAAAAATGCAAGAATGGATGTAAAGCACTCTATATTATGAAACAAAACGACATTACGAGAAACGTGTATAATGAGTGTTTTATAGTTTCGCAAGAACCACAAGGCAATAAACGCAAAAACTCGTGTATATAGAGAAATTTTTACATACAAAAATGATGAAATGCATGAATAACACTTTTAATCGATAAACAGAACTACCTTACCAGATTGTGTATTTTGAGTGTTTTTCATATTCTTAGTTACGAAAATGCCAAATTACATGCGAAACTAGCTTCATGTGGGAAAAAATATGACTACCAGAAAATTGTCTTTTGAGTGTTTTTGAGCGTGATATGCAACAAATCACTAAAAAGTAGAAAAAAAAAACATTACATGGGAATAAAACCAACTTTTACGAAGAATTTGCCTTTAAATGTTTTTTAACCACTTATATACCAAACCGCTAAAACGCATGCAAAAAAAAAACTTTATGGAGAAACAGAATAACATTTCCAATAACATGTATTTTGAGTGTTTTTGATCATGTTATCTATAAAAACGCTTAAGTACATGCAAAGATCATTATGTTTAAGAAACAAAAGGACATTACGAGAAACGTGTATTATGTGTTTTTATAAGTTCCTTAAGTACCAAAAAGCTAAAACCCACAAATAACATTCTTTATTTAGAAAAAAAATATATAAAAAAATAAAATAAATATGATTTTTTTTTTTTTGTTATTCATTTTCATAGGTACCGAGATGCCAAAATTCTGGGAAAATTAGGGCAATTATGTGATAAAAGAATATCATCAAAAAAGTTAATTTCAGCTTTTTTTGTTTGGACTTATGTACCAAACCCTAAACTGCATGCAAAGCCTCCATTATGAGGAAATTAAACGACCTTACCAGAAATCTGTGTTTTGTGTGTTTTTTTGCATGTTAGGCACCGAGACGATAAATAATATGGAACTCACTCTATATGGGAATCCAAAACAAAGTTACTGAAAACGTGTCTTCTCAGTATTTTACGTAAAAAAACATTAAAACGGATGCAAACCAACCAATATCAAGAAATAGAAAAAACGTTACCAAAAAGGTATATTTTGAGTGTTTTTGAGCTTTTTACCTACAAAAAACGCGAAAATTGATGAAAAGCACTCTTTATTGGGAAAGAAGAGGACATTGCAAGAAAAGTGTACAATGACTGTTTCATAGTTCAAAAGAACCATAAAGAAAACAACGCAAAAACTCGTGTATATGGAGAGATTTCCTAGATACCAAAATGCTGAAACTCATGAATAACACTCTTAATTGAGAAACAGAACAACATTACTAAATGCATGGATTTTGAGTGCTTTTCACATTCTTAGTTACCAAAAACCCAAAATTAACCTTTAAGTATTTTTGAGCTCCTTATATACCAAAACGCTTTAAAAAAAAGCATGCAAAACACCCTACATGGAAAAACATCATAACATTACCAAAAACATGTATTTTGAGTGTTTTTGATCATGTTACCTATAAAAGCGCTTCAGTACATGAAAAAACCTTATGTTTGAGAAACGAAAGAACATTTCGAGAAACGTGTATTATGAGTGTTTTTTTTAAGTTCCTTAAGTACCAAAAAGCTAAAACACACAAATAACACTCTTTATAGAGAAAAAAATAAATAAATGAATACAATTTTTTTTTTTTTGTTATTTATCTTCATAGGTAACGAGATGCCAAAATTCTAGCAAAATTCAGGGAAATTAGGTAAAGAAAAAATAATTTTTTGCTCTTTTCCGGAGTTATGTACCAAACCCTAAAGTGCATTCAAAGCCACCTATATGGGAAAATTACACGACTTTACCAGAAACCTGTACCAGAATTAATTTCAACAATATTACTGAAAACGAGTCTTTTCAGAGATTTACGAAGAAAAAAGCTAAAACGGATACAAACCAAGCAATGTGAAGAAATAAAATAACATTACCAAAAAGATATATTTTGAGTGTTTTTAAGCTTGTTACCTACAAAAAATGCAAAAATGGATGGAAAACACTCTATATTAGGAAACAAAAAAACGTGTATAATTAGTGTTTTATAGTTTCGCAAGAACCACAAGGCAATAAACGCAAAAACTCGTGTATATAGAGAAGTTTCTTACATACATAAATGATGAAATGCATGAATAACACTTTTAATTTAAAAACAGAACTACCCTACCAAATTGTGTATTTTGAGTGTTTTTCACATTCATAGTTACGAAATTCCCAAATTACATGCGAAACTAGCTTTATGTCGGAAAAAAATGACATTACAGAAAAATGTCTTTTGAGTGTTTTTGAGCGTGATATGCAACAAAGCACTAAAAAGCAGAACAATCACATTACTTGGGAATAAAACCAACTTTTACAAAGAACTTACCTTTAAGTGTGTTTTAACTCCTTACATGCCAAAACGCTAAAACGCATGTAAAACACCCTTTATAGAGAAACAAAATAACATTACCAAAAAATATGTATTTTGAGTGTTTTTGATCATGTTACCTATAAAAACGCTTAAATACATGTAAAGAACCCCATGATTGTATAAGAAAAGGACATTACGAAAATCGTCTATTATGAGTGTTTTTAAGTTCCTTAAGTACCAAAAAGCTAAAACTCACAAATAATACTTTATAGAGAAAAAAAATTGTTCTTCATCTTTATAGGTACCGAGATACAAAAATTCTGGAAAAATGCAGGGAAATTTTGTAAAAAAAGAATCATTATGAAAAAAATAATCTTAGCTTTTTTCCGGAGTTATGTACCAAACCCTGAAGTGCATGCAAAGCCACATATATGGAGAAATTACTCGAATTTACCAGAAACCTGTCTTTTGAGTGTTTTTTTTCAGCAATTTCAACAATATTACTGAAAACGTGTCTTTTCAGTGATTTACGTAGAAAAACGCTAAAACGGATGCAAACCAACCAATATGAAGAAATAGAATAACATTAACAAAAAGATATATTTTGATGTGTTTTTGAGCTTGTTACCTACAAAAAAATTCGAAAATGGATGAAACGCACTCTATATTAGGAAAGAAAAAGGCATTACAAGAAACGTGTATAATGAGTGTTTTATAGTTTCACAAGAACCACAAGGCAAAAAACTCAAAAACTCGTGTACATAAAGAAGTTTCTTACATATCAAAATGCTGAAACTCATGAATAACACTTTTAATTGAGGAACAGAACTAACTTACCAAATGTGTGTATTAAAGAGGTTTCTCACATACCAAAAAGCTGAAGCTCATGAATATCACTTTTAATTAAGAAACAGAACAACCTTACTAAATGCCTGTATTTTGAGTGTTTTTCACATTTTTAGTTACCAAAACCCCAAATTCCATGCGAAACTAGCTTTATGTGGGAAAAAAATAATATTACCAGAAAATGTCTTTCGAGTGTTTTTCAGTGTTAGGCAATAAACCACTTAAAAGCAGGGCAATCACATTACATGGGAAGAAAACTAACTTTTACCAAGAACTTGCCTTTAGGTGTTTTTGAGCTCATTACATACCAAAACGCTAAAATGCAGGCAAAACACCTTTTATGGAGAAAAAGAATAACATTACCAAAAACATGTATTTTGAGTGTTTTTGATCATGTTATCTATAAAAACGCTGAAATACATGCAAAGAACTTTATGTTTGGGAAACGAAAGGACATTACGAGAAATATGTATTATGAGTGTTTTTAAGTTCCTTAAGTAGCAAAAAGTTAAAACCCACAAATAACACTCTTTATTTAGAAAAAAAAAAAAAAAAAAAAAAAATATATTATTTACTTTTTTTTGTTAATCATCATCATAGATACCGAGATGCCAAAATTCTGGAAAAAATCCGGGCTATTATATGATAAAAGAAAATTATCAAAAAAGTTAATTTTAGCTTTTTTTTCGGACTGTTATATACCAAACCCTTAAGTGCATACAAAGCCTCCTATATGAGGAAATTAAACGACCTTAAAAGGAATCTGTCTTTTGAGTGTTTTTCAGAATGTTAGGCACCAAAAAGATAAATAAATAAGAAACTCACTTTATATGGGAATCGAAAACAAAATTACGGAAAACGTGTCCTCCCAGTGTTTTACGTAGAAAAACGCTAAAATGGATGCAAATCAACCAATATCAAGAAATAGAAAAAACATTACCAAAAAGGTATATTTTGAGTGTTTTTGGGCTTGTTACCTACAAAAAAATTCTAAAATTGATACAATGCACTCTATATTGGGAAACAGAGGGACATTGCAAGAAAAGTGTATAATGAGTGTATTATAGTTCAAAAGAACAACAATGCAAAAAACGCAAAAACATGTGTATATGATATGGAGAAGATTCCTAGATACCAAAATGATGAAACTCATGAATAACACTCTTAATTGAGAAACAGAACAACCTTACCAAATTCGTGTGTTTTGAGTGTTTTTCATATTCATAGTTACAAAAAACGCAAATTTTATGCGAAACCAGATTTATATGGGAAAACATGACATTTCTAGAAAAATGTCTTTTGAGTGTTTTTGAGCGTGATAGGCAATAAAGCACTAAAAAGCAGGGCAATCACTTTTCATTGGAATAAAACCAATTTTTACAAAGAACTTGCCTTTAAATGTTTTTGAGCTCCTTATATACCAAACCGCAGAAACGCATGCAAAACAAACTTTATGGAGAAACAGAATAACATTACCAAAAACATGTAATTTGTTTTTTTTATCATGTTATCTATAAAAAACGCTTAAATACATGGAAAGAACATTATGTTTGGGAAACAAAAGGACATTACAAAAAACGTGTATTATCAGTGTTTTTTTTTTAAGTTCCTTAAGTACCAAAAAGCTAAAACAAACAAATAACACTTTATTTGGAAAAAAAAATAGGAATTTTTTATTTTCATCTTCATAGATGATCTTCATAGATGGGAAAATTCAGGAAAATTTTTTGAACCAAAGAATATTATCAAAAAAGTTCATTTTAGCTTTTTTTTTTCGGACTGTTATGTACCAAACTCTAAAGGGCATGCAAAGCCTCCTATATGAGGAAATTAAACGACCTTACCAGAAATCTGTGTTTTGAGTGTTTTTCAGCATGTTAGGCACCAAAACGATCAATAATAAGGAACTCACTCTATATGGCAAACCAAAACAAAATTACTGAAAACGTGTCTTCTTAGTGTTTTACGAAGAAAAACACTAAAACGGATGCAAACCAACCAATATCAAAAAGTAGAAATAAACATTACCAAAAAGGTATATTTTGAGTGTTTTTGAGCTTGTTACCTCTAAAAAATGCGAAAATTGATAAAAAAGCACTTTATATTGGGAAACAAAAGGACTGCGAGAAAAGTGTATAATGAATGTTTTATAGTTCAAAAGAACCAAAAGGCAAAAAACGCAAAAACTCGTTTATATGGAGAAGTTTCATAGATACCAAAATGCTGAAACTCATTAATAACACTCTTTATTGAGAAACAGAACAACTTTACTAAATGCGTGTGTTTTGACTGCTTTTCACATTCTTAGTTACCAAATTCCCAAATTGCATGCGAAACCAGCTTTATGTGGGAAAAAAAGTGACATTACCAGAAAAGTGTCTATTGAGTGTTTTTGAGCGTGATAGGGAATAGAGCACTAAAAAACAGGGGAATCACTTTACATGGCAATAAAATCAATTTTTACGAAGAACTTGCCTTTTAAGTGTTTTAAGCTCCTTATATACCAAAACGCTAAAACGCAAGCAAAACACACTTTATGGAGAAAGAGAATAACATTACCAAAAACATACATTTTGTATGTTTTTTTGCAAAATTTGGGCAAAATTCATGAAATTATGAGTCAATTATCAAAAAAGTTAATTTTAGCTTTTTTTTTCGTACTGTTATGTACCAAACCCTAAAGTGCATGCAAAGCCACCTATATGGGGAAATTAAACGTCTTTGCCAGAAAACTGTCTTATGAGTGTTTTTAAGCTTGTTAGACACCATAACGGTAAATAACATGCAAGTCACTCTATATGGGAATCTAAAACAAAATTACTGAAAACGTGTCTTTTCGGTGTTTTACGTAGAAAAACGCTTAAACGGATGCAAACTCATGAATAACACTCCTAATTAAGAAACAGAACAACCTTACTACATGCGAGTCAAAAACACTAAAAGGCAAGTTCTTCGTAAAAGTTGGTTTTATTCCTATGTAATGTGATTGCCCTGCTTTTTAATGCTTTATTGCCTAACACGCTCAAAAACACTCAAAGACACTTTCCTGGTAATATCATTTTTTTTCCCACATAAAGTTAGTTTCGCATGGAATTTAGGGTTTTGGTAACTAAGAATGTAAAAAATACACTTAAAATACACGCATTTAGTAAGGTTTTTGAGCTTCTTACCTTCAAAAAATGCGAAAATGGATGGAAAGCACTCTATATTGGGATACAAAAGGACATTACGAGAAATGTATATAATGAGTGTTTTATAGTTTCACAAGAACCACAAGGCAAAAAACGCAAAAACTCGTGTATATAAAGAATTTTCTTAGATACCAAAATGCTAACATTCAGGAATAACACTCTTAATTAAGAATACAGAACAACTTTACCAAATGCGTGTATTTTGAGTGCTTTTCACATTCTTAGTTATCAAAACCCTAAAATGCATGCGAAACTAGCTTTATGTGGGAAAATAAAATGACATTACGAAATAGTTTTTGAGCGTGATAGGCAATAAAGCAGTAAAAAGCACGGGAATCACATTACATGGGAATAAAACGAACTTTTACGAAGAGCTTGCCTTTAAGTGTTTTTGAGCTCCTTACATACCAAAACGCTAAAACGCATGCAAAACACCCTTTATGGAGAAACAGAATAATATTACCAAAAAACATGTATTTTGAGTGTTTTTCATCATGTTACCTATAAAAAAAAGCTAAAATACATCGAAAGAACACTATGTTTGGAAAATGAAAGGACGTTACGAGAAACGTGTATTATGAGTTTTTTTTAAGTTCGTTAAGTATAAGAAAGCTAAAACCCACAAATAACACTCTTTATAGAGTGTTTTCGTACCTAACAATGTGAAAAACACTCAAAAAGCACATTTTTGGTAATCTTGTTCTTTTCTCCATATAGACTGTTCTTCAATGCGTCAAACAGATCTTGGTACCTAAGAAATAAAAAAAAAAACTCATTATAAAAGATTCTTCTAATGTCTTTTTGTTTCCTCATGCAAAGTATTTTGCATGCATTTATGTTTCTTTTTATATGTAAAAAGAAAAAATATTGTTTATGGTAATAAAGGGTGTTTTGCATATATCTCAGCGTTATGGTACGTAAGTAGCTGAAAATACCCAAAAGATAAATTTTTGGTTGACTTTTTCTTTCATATAGGTAGCTTTCCATGCTTTTTATAACTTTGGTACCTAACAACAACTATCGACACACAAAAGACATTTTTCTGGAAATATCGTTTCATCTCCCCATAGATGGTGCTCTGGAGTCATTTTGACGTTTTGGTACATAAAATTGTGAAAAACACAAAATAAACGTTTTTGGTAATGTTCTGTTTCTCCATATACAGTGGTACTAAATAGTTTTCGCGTTTGGTACCCAAGACGCTCAAAAACACTAATGACATCTTTCTCGTAATGTCCTTTATTTTATCCATATTGGGTGATTTCTATGCATTTTGGCGTTTTTGTTACGTAACAATGTGAAAAAAACACTCAAAATATGCGTTTTCGGTAATGTTCTTCTGTTTCTTTACATACAATGTTATACATGCGTTTGTGCATTTTGCTACCTAAGAATCTCAAAAACACTGATAAATGAAGTGTCTTTTTATTTCTTTTCGTATCGCCATTTAGGATGTTTTGCATGCATTTTTACTTTTTTTTTATACGTAAGATAAAAAAAAAACTCAAAATGCACGTTTCTGGTAATGTTATTCTGTTTCTCCATAAAATGTGCTTTGCATGCATTTTAGCGTTTTGGTACGTAAGTAGCTGTAAAAACTCTCAAAATACACGCTTTTGGTAATGTTTTGCTTTTCCAAATAGGGAGCTTTCGTTACTTTTTAACGTTTTGGTATCTAATATTGTTTTGTTTCTCTAAAGAGAATATTATTTATGCATTTTCGCGTTTTGGTACCTGAGAAGCTCAAAAACACTCTTTATATAACTTTCTCAATGTCGTTGGTTACTTTTTTTTTGCGTAACAAGCTCAAAACATTGAAAATACACGCTTTTTTGCTAATGTTATTCAGTTTTTTCAAAGCGTTTTGGATGCGTTTAAGTGTTTTTGTATGTAAGTAGCTCATAAGCACTGAAATTAAAAGTTTTTGTAATCTTTTGTGTTCTCTTATAGGGTGCTTTCCTTGGTTTTTAGCTTCTTGGTACATAACATGCTCATAAACAGTGAAAGGACATGTTTCTGGAAATGTTTCCTTTCCCCATATAGTATACTTTGCATGCATTTTCGCGTTGCAGTACCTAATAACGTGAAAAAAGCCTTAAAACACAAGGGTTGGTTAATCTTGTTCCGTTTCTCCATATAGAGTATATTCATACGTTTTAGTGTTCTGGTACCTATCAAGCTCAATACCACTCAAAATATACGTTGTTTTATTTTCCCCTTTTAGGGTTATTTGCATGTATTTTATCGTTTTTGTACGTAACAAGCGCAAAACCTCTCAAAATGGATGTTTGTGGTAAAGCTATTGAGTTTCTCCATAAAGTGTGTTTGCAACCGTTTTAGCGGTTTGGTATGTAAATACCTCAAAACACTTAATGTTTTCCCATTTACGACACTTTCCATGCTTTTTAAGACCTTTTTGTGCCTAACACGCTCATAAACTCTCAAAAGACATGTTTCTGGAAATGTCGTTTATTTTCCCCATTTCGGGTGCTTTGCATGCATTTTGGCGTTTTGATACCTAACAAAGCTAAATACACTTAAAATGCAAGTTTTCTCCATACAGAAGGCAAATCGTGCGTTTTCGGTACCTAATAAGCTTAAAAAAAAAAAAAAAAACTCATAATACTGGTTTCTCTTAACGTCTTTTCGTTTTCTTATTTGGATACTTTATATGCATTTTGACACTTTTGTACATAACAAGCTGAAAAATCACCAAAAATGCTCGTTTTTGGTAATGTTTTTATGTTTCTGCAGGAAGGGTGTTTTGCATGTCTTATCGTTTTGGTACATTATAAATTTAAAAACTTCCAAAGCGTGTTAGGCAAAAAAGCACTAAAAAGCAAGGCAATTACATTACATTAGAATAAAACCAATTTTTAACAAGAACTTGCCTTTAAGTGTATTTGAGCTCCTTATATACCAAAACACTAAAATGCAGGCAAAATACAGTTTATGGTGAAACAGAATAACACTACCAAAAACATACATTTTGAATGTTTTTGATCATGTTACCAATAAAAACGCTTAAATATATGCAAATAACCCTATTTTTTGGGAAACGAAAGGACATTACGAGAAACGTGTATTATGAATGTTTTTAAGTTCATTAAGTACGAAAAAGTTAAAAGCCACAAATTACACTCTTTATTGAGAAAAAAAACAATAAATAGATAAAAAAATACGATATTTTTTTTCTTTCTTATTCATCTTCACAGTTACCGAGATGCCAAAATTCGGGCAAAATTCATGAAATTTTGTGAAATAAGAACATTATCAAAAAAGTTAATTTTAGCTTTTTTTCTTCGACTGTTATGTAGCAAACCCTAAAGTGCATGCAAAACCACCTATATGGGGAAATCAAACGTCTTTGCCAGAAAAATCTTATGAGTGTTTTTCAGCATGTTGGGCACCAAAACGATAAATAACATAGAAGTCACTCTATATTGGGAATCTAAAACAAAATTACTGAAAACGTGTCTTTTCGGTGTTTTACGTAGAAAAAGCGCTAAATCGGATGCAAACCAACCAATATGAAAAAAAAAAAAAAATACAATAACATTACCAAAAAAGTATATTTTGAGTGTTTTTGAGCTTGTTACCTACAAAAGAAGGTGAAAATGGATGCAAACCAGTCCCTATTGGGAAACAAAAGGACATTACGAGAAACGTGTATAATGAGTGTCTTATTATTTTTGAGCAAAAGAGCTTGTAGTTCACAAGAACCACAAGGCAAAAAACGCAAAAACTCGTGTATATAAAGAAGTTTCTTAGATACCAAAATGCTGAAACTCATGAATTACAATCTTAATTGTTAAACAGAACAACCTTACAAAAGCGTGTATTTTCAGTGTTTTTCACATTCTTAGCAAAATCCCAAATAATTTGCGAAACTAGCTTTATATAGGAAAAAAATGACATTACCAGAAGTGTCTTTTGAGTGTTTTTGAGCGTGTTAGGCAATAAAGCACTAAAAAGCTGGGCAATCACATTAAATGGGAATAAAACCAACTTTGACCAAGAACTTGCCATTATGTCTTTTTGAGCTCCTTACATACCAAAACGCTAAAACGCATGCAAAACACTCCTTTATGGAGAAGCAGAAAAACATTACAAAAAACATGTTTTAAGTGTTTTTGATTATTTTACCTATAAAAACACTTAAATACATGCAAAGAACCCTATCTTTGGGAAACGAAAGGACATTACGAGAAACGTGTATTATGACTGTTTTTAAGTTCCTTAAGTACCAAAACGTTAAAACTCACAAATAACACTCTTTAAAGAGAAACAAAAATAAAAAAATAAATAAGAAAAATTGCATTTTTTTTTGTATTGATTTTCTTAAGTACCGAGATGCCAAAATTCTGCCAAAATTCAGTGAATTTAAGTGGAAAAAAGAATATTATCAAAAAAGTTAATTATAGCTTTTTTTTCGGATTTTTATTTACCAAACCCTAAAGTGCATGCAAAGCCACCTATATGAGGAAATTAAACGACTTTACCAGAAACCTGTCTTTTCAGGGTTTTTCAGCATGTTAGGCACCAAACCGATAAATAATATGGAAATCAGTCAATATGTAAATCCAAAACAAAATTACTGAAAACGTTTCTTTTCAGTGTTTCACGTAGAAAAAACGCTAAAACGGATGCAAAGCAACGAATATGAAAAAATAGAATAACATTACCAAAAAGTGTTTTTGATCTTTTTACCTTTATTTTTACCTTTTTACCTTTTAACCTTTTTACCTACAAAAAACGCGAAAATGGATGTAAAAGCACTATATATGGGGAAGCAAAAGGACATTTAGAGAAACGTGTATAATGATTATTTTATAGTTTCACAAGAACCACAAGATAAAAAACGCAAAAACTCGTGTATATAGAGAAGTTTCTTACATACCAAAATGCTAAAACTCATGAATAACACTTTTAATTGAGAAACAGAACTGCCTTACCAAATGTGTGTATTTTGAGTGTTTTCACATTCTTAGTTACGAAAATCCTAAATTACATGCGAAACTAGCTTTATGTGGGAAAAAAATGACATTATCAGAAAAGTGTCTTTTGAGTGTTTTTGAGCGTGATATGCAACAAAGCACTAAAAAGCAGATTAATCACATTATATAGGAATAAAACTAACTTCTACGAAGAACTTGCCTTTAAGTGTTTTTAACTCCTTACATACCAAAACGCTAAAACGCATGCAAAACACCCTTTATGGAGAAACAGAATAACATTACCAAAAACATGTATTTTGAGTGTTTTTGATCATGTTACCTATAAAAACGCTTAAATATATGCAAAGAACCCTATGTCTGTCAAACGAAAGGACATATAAAAAAAAACACTAGCTTTTTTCTGGAATTATGTACCAAACCCAAAAGTGCATACAATGGCACCTATATCGGGAAATTACAGGACTTTACCAGAAATCTGTCTTTTGAGTGTTTTTCAGCAATTTCAGCAATATTACTCAAAACATGTCTTTTCAGTGATTTACGAAGAAAAACGCTAAAACGGATGCAAACCAACCAATATGAAGAAATAGAATAACATTACCAAAAAGATATATTTTGAGTGTTTTTCAGCTTGTTACCTAGAAAAAATTCCAAAATGGATGGAAAGCACTCTATATTGGGAAACAAAAGAACATTACGAGAAACGTGTATAATGAGTGTTTTATAGTTTCACACGAACCACAAGGCAAAAAACGCAAAAACTCGTGTATATAGAGAAGTTTCTTACATACCAAAATGCTGAAATGCATGAATAACACTTTTAATTCAGAAACAGAACTATATTAACAAATGTGTGTATTTTGAGTGTTTTTCACATTCTTAATTATGAAAAATCCCAAATTATATGCGAAACTAGCTAGCTTTATGTGGGGAAAAAAAAAAATATTACCAGAAAAGTGTCTTATGAGTGTTTTTTAGCGTGATATTCAACAAAAACACTAAAAAGCAGAACATTCACATTACATGGCAAAAAAAACAACTTTTGCGAAGAACTTGCCTTTGTGTTTGTTTTTTTTAACTCCATACATACCAAGACGCTAAAACGCATGCAAAAACACCCTTTTACGGAGAAACATTACTAAAAACATGTACTTTCAGTACGCTTAAATACATGCAAAGAACCTTATGTTTGGGAATCGAAAGGACATTACGTGAAACGTGTATTATGAGTGTTTTTAAGTTCCTTAAGTACCAAAAAAGCTAAAACCCACAAATAAAACTCTTTATAGAGAAAAACAAAATAATATAAAATATATATTTTTTTTTATTCATCTTCATAGGTACTAAGATGCCAAAATTCTGGCAATATTCTTTGGGAATCGAAAACAAAATTACTGAAAACGTGTTTTTTCGTTGTTTTACGTAGAAAAACGCGAAAACGGATGAAAACCAACCAATATGAAGAAATAGAATAACATTACCAAAAAGGTATATTTTGAGTTTTTTTGAGCTTGTTACCTAGAAAAAACGCGAAAATGAATGCAAAGCACTCCCTATTGGGAAAGAAAAGGACATTACGAGAAACGTCTATAATGAGTGTCTTATTATTTTCGGGCAAAAGAATTTGTGCTTCACAAGAACCACAAGGTAAAAAAAAACGCAAAAAGTTGTGTATATAAAGAAGTTTCTTAGATACCAAAATGCTAAAACTTATGAATAACAATCTTAATTGAGAAACAGAAAAACATTACCAAATGCGTGTATTTTGAGTGTTTTTCACATTCTTAGCAAAAACTCAAATAGCTTGCGAAACTAGCTTTATGTGGGAAAAAAATGACATTACCAGAAGTGTCTTTTGAGTGTTTTTGAGCGTGTTGGGCAATAAAGCACTAAAAAGCAGGGCAATCATATTACATTGGAATAAAACCAACTTTTACCAAGAACTTGCCTTGAAGTGTTTTTCAGCTCCTTACATAAGAAATCGCTAAAACGCATGCAAAACACTCCTTTATGGAGAAGCAGAATAACATTACCAAAAAACAAGTGTTTTGAGTGTTTTTTTTATCATGTTACCTATAAAAACGCTTAAATACATGCAAAGATCCCTCTATTTGGGAAACGAAATGAGAAATGTGTATTATGAATGTTTTTAAGTTGCTTAAGTACCAAAACGTTAAAACCTACAAATAACACTCTTTATAGAGAAAAAAATAATAAATAAAAAAATAGCATTTTCATTTTTTTGTTATTCATGTTTATAGGTACCAAGATGCCAAAATTCTGCCAAAATTCAGGGAAATTTTGTGGAAAAAAGAACATTATCGTAAAAGTTAATTTTACCTTTTTTTCGGAGTTATGTACCAAATCATAAAGTGTATGCAAAGCCACCTATTTGGGAAAATTTAACGACTCGACAAGAAACCTGTCTTTTGAGTGTTTTTACGCATGTTAGGCACCAAAACGATAGATAATATTAAAGTCACTCTCTATGGAAATTCAAAACAAAATTACTGAAAACGTGTCTTTTAAAAGATTTACGTAGAAAAAACTCTAAAACGGATGCAAACCAACCAATATGAAAAAATAGAATATTACCAGAAAAGTATATTTTGTGTGTTTTTGAGCTTGTTACATAAAAAAAACGCAAAAATGGATGCAAAGCACTGTATATTAGGAAAAAAAAGGACATAACGAGAAACGTGTATAATGAGTGTTTTATAGTTTCACCAGAATCACAAGGCAAACAACGCAAAAACGCGTCTGTGTGGAGAAGTTTCTAAGATACCAAAATGCTGAAACTCATGAATAACACCCTTAATCAAGAAACAGAACAACCTTACTAAATGCATGTATTTTGAGTGTTTTTTACATTCTTAGTTACCAAAACCCCGAATTCCATGCGAAACTAACTTTATGTGGGAAAAAAATGACATTACCAGAAAAGTATCTTTGAGTGTTTTTGAGCGTGTTAGGCAATAAAGCACTAAAAAGCAGGGCAATCACATTACATTGGAATAAAACCAACTTTTACGAAGAACTTGCCTTTAAGTGTTTTTGACACGCATTCACTAAGGTTGTTCTGTTTCTCAATTAAGAGTGTTATTCATGAATTTCAGCATTTTAACATCTAGGAAGCTTCTCCATATACACGATTTTTTGCGTTTTTTGCCTTGTGTTTTTTTTTCAACTATAAAACATTCATTATACACTTTTCTCGCAATGTCCCTTTGTTTCCCAATATAGAGTGCTTTGTATCAATTTTTGCGTTTCTTTTTAGGTAACAATCTCAAAAACACTCAAAATATACATTTTTTAAAATGTTTTTCTGCTTCTTGATATTGGTTGGTTTGCATAAGTTTTGGCGGTTTTCTACGTAAAACACTGAGAAGACACGTTTTCAGTAATTTTCTTTTGGATTCCCACATAGAGTGAGTTCCTTATTATTTATCGTTTTGGTGCCTAACATGCTGAATAACACTCAAAACACAGATTTCTGGTAAGGTCTCTAATTTCCTCATATGCGAGGCCTTGCATGTCCTTTGAGTGTTTTTGAGCGTGTTACGCAATAAAGCACTAAAATGAAGGGCAATCATATTAAATGGGAATAAAACCAAATTTTACCAAGAACTTGCCTTGAAGTGTTTTTGAATTCCTTACATACCAAAACGCTAAAACGCATGCAAAATAAATTTTATGGAGAAACAGAATAATATCACCAAATAAATGTACTTTGAGTGTTTTTGATCATATTATCTATAAAAACGACTAAATACATGCAATGAACCTTATGTTTGTGAAACGAAAGGACATTACGAGAATCGTGTATTATGAGTGTTTTTTAAGTTCCTTCAGTACCTAAAAGCTAAAACCCACAAATAACACTCTCTATTGAGAAAAAAAATAATGAACAAAAAAATAGAAAAATGAGATTTTTTTTTTTTTTGGTTATTCATCCTTATAGGTACTGAGATGCCAAAATTCTACCAAAATTCAGAGAATTTATGTGGAAAAAAGAACATTACCAAAAAAGTTAATTATAGCTATTTTTTCGGATTGTTATGTACCAAACCCTAAAGTGCATGCAAAGACACCTATATAGGGAAGTTAAACGATTTTAACAGAAACCTGTCTTCAGCATGTTACGCACCAAAACGATAAATAATATGGAAGTTAGTCAATATGTGAATCCAAAACAAAATTACTGAAAACGAGTCTTTTCAGTGTTTTACGTAGAAAAACGCTGAAGCGGAGGCAAACCAACCTATATGATAAAATAGAATAACTACCAAAAAGATATATTTTGAGTATTTTTGAGGTTGTTAGCAACAAAAAAATGCGAAAATGGATGTAAAGTACTCTATATTAGGAAACAAAAGGACATTACGAGAAACGTGTATAATGAGTTCTTTTATAGTTTTAAATGAACCACAAGGCAATAAACGCAAAAACTTGTATTTATAGAGAAATATCTTACATACCGAAATGATGAAATGCATGAATAACACTTTTAATTGATAAACAGAACTACCTTACCAAATTGTGTATTTTGAGTGCTTTTCACATTCTTAGTTACAAAAATGCCAAATTACTTGCGAAACTACCTTCATGTGGGAAAAAAAATGACATTACCAAAAAGTGTCTTTTTAGTGTTTTTGATCGTGATATGCAACAAAGCACTTAAAAGCAGAACAATCATATTACATGGGAATAAAACCAACTTTTACGAAGAACTTGCCTTTAAGTGTTTTTGAACTCCTTACATACTAAATCTCTAAAACGCGTGCAAAACACCATTTATGGAGAAACAGAATAGCATTACCAAAAACATGTATTTTGATTGTTTCTGATCATGTAACCTATAAAAGCGCTTAAATACATGTAAAGAACCCTACGTTTGTATAACAAAACGAAAAGGACATTACGAAAATCGTGTATTATGAGTGTTTTTAAGTTACTTCAGTTCCAAAAAGCTAAAACCCACAAATAAGACTCTTTATAGAGAGAAATTTTTTTTTTTCTAATTAATCTTCATAGGTACCGAGATATCAAAATTCTGGCAAAATTCATGGAAATAAAAAAAAAAGCATAAAAAATAATAATTTTAGCTTTTTTCCGAAGTTATGTACAAACCCTGAAGTGTATGCAAATCCACCAATATGGGGAAATTACACGACTTTACCAGAAACCTATCTTTTGAGTGTTTTTTTTCAGATATTTCAACAATATTACTGAAAACGTGTCTTTTCAGTGATTTACGTTGAAAAACGCTAAAACGGATGTAAACCAACCAATATGAAGAAATAGAATAATATTACCAAAAAGATATATTTTGATGTGTTTTTCAGCTTGTTACCTACAAAAAATGCAAAAATGGATGGAAAGCACTTTTTTATTGACAAAGAAAAGGACGTTACGAGAAACATGTATGAGTGTTTTATAGTTTGACAAGAACCACAAGGTAAAAAGCTCAAAAAGTCGTGTACATAATGAAGTTTCTTACATACCAAAAAGCTGAAAATCATAAATAACACTTTTAATTTTGAAACAGAAATACCTTACCAAATGTGTGTATTAGAAAAGTTTCTTACATACCAAAATGCTGGAACTCATGAATAACACTTTTAATTAAAAAATAGAACAACCTTACTAAATGCCTGTGTTTTGAGGTTTTTTTTCACATTCTTAGATACCAAAACCCCAAATTCCATGCAAAACTAGCTTTATATGGGAAAAAAAATGATATTACCAGAAAAGTGTCTTTTGAGTGTTTCTAAGCGTGTTAGGCAATAAAGCAATAAAAAGTAGGGTAATCACATTACATGGAAATAAAAACAACTTTTACCAAGAACTTGCCTTTAAGTGTTTTTGAGCTCATTACATACCAAAACGCTAAAACGCATGCAAAACACCTTTTATGGAGAAACAGAATAAAATTACAAAAAAACAAATAACACTCTTTATTTAGAAAAAAAAGGTAGAAAATTAAAAAAAAGGATTTTTTTTTGTTATTTATCTTCATAGGTACCGAGATGCCAAAATTCTGGGAAAATTCAGGTCTATTATATGATAAAAGAAAATGAATACCAAACCCTAAAGTGCATCCAAAAACTCCTATATGAGGAAATTAAACGACCTTACCAGAAATCTGTTTTTTTTAGTGTTTATCAGCATATTAGGCACCAAAACGATAAATAATAAGAAACTCACTCTATATGAGAATCCAAAACAAAATTTGCTGAAAACGTGTCTTTTCAGTGTTTTAGGTACAAAAACGCTAAAACGGATGCAAGCCAACCAATATAAAGAAAGAGAAAAACTTTACCAAAAAGGTATATTTTGAGTGTTTTTGAGCTTGTTACCTACAAAAAACGGGAAAATTGATGCAAAGCACTCTATATTAGAAAACAAAAGGAATTTGCAAGAAAAGTGTATAATGAGTTTTTTTTATAGTTCAAACGAACTAAAAGGCAAAAAACACAAAAACTTGTGTATATGGAGAAGGTTCCTAGATATCAAAATGCTGAAACTCATGAAAAACACTCTTAATTGAGAAACAGAACAACGTTACTAAATGCGTGTTTTTTGAGTGCTTTTCACATTCTTAGTTACCAAAACCCAAAATTGCATGCGAAATCACCTTTATGTGAGAAAAAAATGACATTACCAGAAAAGTGTCTTTTAAGTGTTTTTGAGCGTGATAGGCAATCATATTACATTGGAATAACACCAATTCATACCAAAAACTTGCCCTTCAGTTTTTTTTGAGCTCCTTATATAACAAACCGCTAAAACGCATGCAAAACAAACTTTATGAAGAAACAGAATAACATTACCAAAAACATGTATTTTGGGTGTTTTTTATCATGTTATCTATAAAAACGCTTAAATACATGCAAAGAACATTATATTTGGGAAACAAAAGTATATTACGAGAAACGTGTATTATGAGGGTTTTTTAAGTTCCTTAAGTAGCAAAAAGCTAAAACCCACAAATAATACTCTTTGTTTAGAAAATAAAAAATAAAAAAATAGAAAAATAGGATTTTTTTTTATTTATTTTTTTATTCATCTTCATAGTACCGAGATGACAAAATTCTGGGAAAATTCTGGGCAATCATATGATAAAAGAATATTACCAAAAAAAGTTAATTTCAGCTTCTTTTTTCGGACTGTTATGTACCAAACCCTAAATTGCATGCAAAGCCTCCTATATAAGGAAATTAAACGACCTTACCAGAAATGTGTGTTTTGGGTGTTTTTTAGCATGTTAGGCACCAAAATGATAAATGATAAGGAACTCACTCTATATGAGAATCAAAAACAAAGTTACTGAAAACATGTCTTCTCAGTGTTTTACGTAGAAAAAACGCTAAAACGGATGCAAAGCAACCAATATCAAGAAATAGAAAAACGTTACTAAAAAGGTATATTTTGAGTGTTTTTGAGCTTGTTACCTACAAAAAAAAACGCGAAAATTGATGCAAAGCACTCTATATTGGGAAACAAAAGGACATTGCAAGAAAAGTGTATAATGAGTGTTTTATAGTTCAAAAGAACCAGAAGGCATAAAATGCAAAATCTCGTGTATATGGAGAGGTTTCCTAGATACAAAAATGCTAAAACTCATATATAACACTCCTAATTGAGAAACAGAACAACCTTAATAAATGCGTGTATTTTGAGTGCTTTTCACATTCTTAGTTACCAAAACCCAAAATTAATTGCGAAAATATATTTTTGGAAAAAAAAAAAAAGACTACCAAAAAAGTGTCTTTTGAGTGTTTTTGAGCGTGATAGGCAATAAAGCACTAAAACGAATTTTTACCAAGAACTTGCCTTTAAGTGTTTTTGAGCTGCTTACATACCAAAACACTAAAACGCATGCAAAACACTCTTTATGTTGAAACAGAATAATATTACCAAAAACATGTATTTTGAGTGCTTTTGATGATGTTACCAATAAAAACGCTTAAATACATGCAAAGAACACTATTTTTGGGAAAGGAAAGGAGATTACGAGAAACGTTTATTATGAGTGTTTTTAAGTTCATTAATTACCAAAAAGCTAAAAGCTACAAATAACACTCTTTATTGAGAAACAATAAATAAAGAAAAAAATACGATATTTTTTTTCATATTTATTCATATTCACAGGTAACGAGGTGCCAAAATTCGGTCAAAGTTCAGGAAATTATATGAAATAAGAACATTATCAAAAAAGTTAAATTTAACTTTTTTTCTGACTGTTATGTACCACAACCCTAAAGTGCATGGAAAGCCACCTATATGGGGAAATTAAACCTCTTTGCCAGAAAAATGTCTTATGAGTGTTTTTCAGCATGTTAGGAACCAACACGATAAAACCCAAGGAAGTCAATCTATATGGGAATCCAACACACAATTACTGAAAACGTGTCTTTTCGGAGTTTTACGTACAATAACGCTAAAACGGATGTAAACTAACCAAAATGAAGAAATAGAATAACATTAACAAAAAGGTATATTTTGAGTGTTTTTGAAATTGTTACCTACAAAAAAAGCGAAAATGGATGGAAAGCACTCTATATTGGGAAGCAAAAGGACATTACGAGAAACGTGTATAATGAGTGTTTTATAGTTTCACAAGAACCACAAGGCAAAAAACGCAAAAGCTCGTGTATATAAAGAAGTTTCTTACATTCCAAAATGCTGAAACTCATGAATAAGACTTTTAATTGAGAAACAGAACTATCTTACCAAACGTGAGTATTTTTAGTGTTTTTCACATTCTTAGTTACGAAAATCCGAAATTACAAGTGAAATTAGTTTTATGTGGGAAAAAATAACATTACCAGAAAAGTGTCTTGTGAGTGTTTTAGAGCGTGATATATAACAAAGCACTTAAAAGCAGAACAATCACATTACGTGGGAATAAAACCAACTTTTACCAAAAATATGCCTTTAAGTGTTTTTAACTCCTTATATAACAAAACGCTAAAACGCATGCAAAACACCCTTTATGGAGAAACAAAATGACATTACCAAAAGCATGAATTTTAAGTGTTTTTGATCATGTTACCTATAAAAACGCTTAAATACATGCAAAGAACCCTATGTTCTTGAAACGAAAGGATATTTCGAAAATTGAGTATTATCAAAGTTTTTAGGTTCCTTAAGTACCAAAAAGCTAAAACACACAAATAACACTCTTTATAGAGAAAAAAATAAATAAATGAATACAATTTTTTTTTTTTTTTGTTATTCATCTTCATAGGTACCGAGATGCCAAAATTCTGGCAAAATTGAGGGAAATTAGGTAAAGAAAAAATAATTTTTTGCTCTTTTCCGGAGTTATGTACCAAACCCTAAAGTGCATTCAAAGCCACCTATATGGGAAAATTACACGACTTTACCAGAAACCTGTACCAGAATTAATTTCAAAAATATTACTGAAAACGAGTCTTTTCAGAGATTTACGAAGAAAAAAGCTAAAACGGATGCAAACCAAGCAATGTGAAGAAATAAAATAACATTACCAAAAAGATATATTTTGAGTGTTTTTAAGCTTGTTACCTACAAAAAATGCAAAAATGGATGGAAAACACTCTATATTAGGAAACAAAAAAACGTGTATAATTAGTGTTTTATAGTTTCGCAAGAACCACAAGGCAATAAACGCAAAAACTCGTGTATATAGAGAAGTTTCTTACATACAAAAATGATGAAATGCATGAATAACACTTTTAATTTAAAAACAGAACTACCCTACCAAATTGTGTATTTTGAGTGTTTTTCACATTCATAGCTACGAAATTCCCAAATTACATGCGAAACTATCTTTATGTGGGAAAAAAATGACATTACAGAAAAATGTCTTTTGAGTGTTTTTGAGCGTGATATGCAACAAAGCACTAAAAAGCAGAACAATCACATTACTTGGGAATAAAACCAACTTTTACGAAGAACTTACCTTTAAGTGTTTTTTAACTCCTTACATGCCAAAACGCTAAAACGCATGTAAAACACCCTTTATAGAGAAACAAAATAACATTACCAAAAAATATATATTTTGAGTGTTTTTGATCATGTTACCTATAAAAACGCTTAAATACATGTAAAGAACCCCATGATTGTATAAGAAAAGGACATTACGAAAATCGTCTATTATGAGTGTTTTTAAGTTCCTTAAGTACCAAAAAGCTAAAACTCACAAATAATACTTTATAGAGAAAAAAAATTGTTCTTCATCTTTATAGGTACCGAGATACAAAAATTCTGGAAAAATGCAGGGAAATTTTGTAAAAAAAAGAATCATTATGAAAAAAATAATCTTAGCTTTTTTCCGGAGTTATGTACCAAACCCTGAAGTGCCTTGAAAGCCACATATATGGAGAAATTACTCGAATTTACCAGAAACCTGTCTTTTGAGTGTTTTTTTCAGCAATTTCAACAATATTACTGAAAACGTGTCTTTTCAGTGATTTACGTAGAAAAACGCTAAAACGGATGCAAACCAACCAATATGAAGAAATAGAATAACATTACCAAAAAGATATATTTTGATGTGTTTTTGAGCTTGTTACCTACAAAAAAATTCGAAAATGGATGAAACGCACTCTATATTAGGAAAGAAAAAGGCATTACAAGAAACGTGTATAATGAGTGTTTTATAGTTTCACAAGAACCACAAGGCAAAAAACTCAAAAACTCGTGTACATAAAGAAGTTTCTTACATATCAAAATGCTGAAACTCATGAATAACACTTTTAATTGAGAAACAGAACTAACTTACCAAATGTGTGTATTAAAGTGGTTTCTCACATACCAAAAAGCTGAAGCTCATGAATATCACTTTTAATTAAGAAACAGAACAACCTTACTAAATGCCTGTATTTTGAGTGTTTTTCACATTTTTAGTTACCAAAACCCCAAATTCCATGCGAAACTAGCTTTATGTGGGAAAAAAAAATAATATTACCAGAAAATGTCTTTCGAGTGTTTTTCAGTGTTAGGCAATAAACCACTAAAAAGCAGGGCAATCACATTACATGGGAAGAAAACCAACTTTTACCAAGAACTTGCCTTTAGGTGTTTTTGAGCTCATTACATACCAAAACGCTAAAATGCAGGCAAAACACCTTTTATGGAGAAAAAGAATAACATTACCAAAAACATGTATTTTGAGTGTTTTTGATCATGTTATCTATAAAAACGCTGAAATACATGCAAAGAACTTTATGTTTGGGAAACAAAAGGACATTACGAGAAATATGTATTATGAGTGTTTTTAAGTTCCTTAAGTAGCAAAAAGCTAAAACCCACAAATAACACTCTTTATTTAGAAAAATAAATAAATAAAAAATAAAAAAATATTATTTATTTATTTTTTGTTAATCATCATCATAGATACCGAGATGCCAAAATTCTGGAAAAAAATCCGGGCTATTATATGATAAAAGAAAATTATCAAAAAAGTTAATTTTATCTTTTTTTTCGGACTGTTATATACCAAAACCTTAAGTGCATACAAAGCCTCCTATATGAGGAAATTAAACAACCTTAAAAGGAATCTGTCTTTTGAGTGTTTTTCAGAATGTTAGGCACCAAAAAGATAAATAAATAAGGAACTCACTTTATATGGGAATCGAAAAAAAAATTACTGAAAACGTGTCCTCCCAGTGTTTTACGTAGAAAAACGCTAAAATGGATGCAAACCAACCAATATCAAGAAATAGAAAAAACATTACCAAAAAGGTATATTTTGAGTGTTTTTGGGCTTGTTACCTACAAAAAAATGCTAAAATTGATACAATGCACTCTACATTGGGAAACAGAGGGACATTGCAAGAAAAGTGTATAATTGTATTATAGTTCAAAAGAACAACAAGGCAAAAAACGCAAAAACATGTGTATATGATATGGAGAAGATTCCTAGATACCAAAATGATGAAACTCATGAATAACACTCTTAATTGAGAAACAGAACAACCTTACCAAATTCTTGTGTTTTGAGTGTTTTCATATTCTTAGTTACAAAAAACGCAAATTTCATGCGAAACCAGATTTATATGGGAAAACATGACATTTCTAGAAAAATGTCTTTTGAGTGTTTTTGAGCGTGATAGGCAATAAAGCACTAAAAAGCAGGGCAATCACTTTTCATTGGAATAAAACCAATTTTTACAAAGAACTTGCCTTTAAATGTTTTTGAGCTCCTTATATACCAAACCGCTGAAACGCATGCAAAACAAACTTTATGGAGAAACAGAATAACATTACCAAAAACATGTAATTTGGGTTTTTTATCATGTTATCTATAAAAGACGCTTAAATACATGGAAAGAACATTATGTTTGGGAAACAAAAGGACATTACGAAAAACGTGTATTATCAGTCTTTTTTTTTTAAGTTCCTTAAGTACCAAAAAGCTAAAACACACAAATAACACTTTATTTAGAAAAAAAAATATGAATTTTTTATTTTCATCTTCATAGATACCGAGATGCCAAAATTCTGGGAAAATTCAGGAAAATTTTTTGAACCAAAGAATATTATCAAAAAAGTTAATTTTAGCTTTTTTTTCGGACTGTTATGTACCAAACTCTAAAGTGCATGCAAAGCCTCCTATATGAGGAAATTAAACGACCTTACCAGAAATCTGTGTTTTGAGTGTTTTTCAGCATGTTAGGCACCAAAACGATCAATAATAAGGAACTCACTCTATATGGCAAACCAAAACAAAATTACTGAAAACGTGTCTTCTTAGTGTTTTACGTAGAAAAACGCTAAAACGGATGCAAACCAACCAATATCAAAAAGTAGAAATAAACATTACCAAAAAGGTATATTTTGAGTGTTTTTGAGCTTGTTACCTCTAAAAAATGCGAAAATTGATAAAAAAGCACTTTATATTGGGAAACAAAAGGACTGCGAGAAAAGTGTATAATGAATGTTTTATAGGTCAAAAGAACCAAAAGGCAAAAAACGCAAAAACTCGTGTATATGGAGAAGTTTCATAGATACCAAAATGCTGAAACTCATTAATAACACTCTTTATTGAGAAACAGAACAACTTTACTAAATGCGTGTGTTTTGACTGCTTTTCACATTCTTAGTTAACAAATTCCCAAATTGCATGCGAAACCAGCTTTATGTAAGAAAAAAAGTGACATTACCAGAAAAGTGTCTATTGAGTGTTTTTGAGCGTGATAGGGAACAGAGCACTAAAAAGTAGGGGAATCACTTTACATGGCAATAAAATAAATTTTTACGAAGAACTTGCCTTTTAAGTGTTTTAAGCTCCTTATATACCAAAACGCTAAGACGCAAGCAAAACACACTTTATGGAGAAAGAGAATAACATTACCAAAAACATACATTTTGTATGTTTTTTGCAAAATTTGGGCAAAATTCATGAAATTATGAGTCAATTATCAAAAAAGTTAATTTTAGCTTTTTTTTTCGTACTGTTATGTACCAAACCCTAAAGTGCATGCAAAGCCACCTATATGGGGAAATTAAACGTCTTTGCCAGAAAACTGTCTTATGAGTGTTTTTAAGCTTGTTAGACACCATAACGGTAAATAACATGCAAGTCACTCTATATGGGAATCTAAAACAAAATTACTGAAAACGTGTCTTTTCGGTGTTTTACGTAGAAAAACGCTTAAACGGATGCAAACCAACCAATACGAATAAAAAAAATAACATTACCAAAAAGGTACATTTTGAGTGTTTTTTAGCTTGTTACCTACAAAAAACGCGAAAATGGATGCAAAGCACTCCCTATTGGGAAACAAAAAGACATTACGAGAAACGTGTATAATTATTTTTGAGCAAAAGAACTTGTGGTTCACAAGAACTACAAGGTAAAAAACGCAAAAATTTGTGTATATAAAGAAATTTCTTAGATACCAAAATGCTGAAACTCATGAATAACACTATTAATTGAGAAACAAAACAACCTTACCAAATGCGTGTATTTTGAGTGTTTTTCACATTCATAGCAAAACCCCAAATAAAACGCGAAACTATGTTGGAAAAAAAATGACATTACCAGAAGTGTCTTTTGAGTGTTTTTGAGCGTTTTAGGCAATAAATCACAAAAAAAAAAAAAAACAGGGCAATCACATTACATGGGAATAAAACCAACTTTTACCAAGAACTTGCCTTGAAGTGTTTTTGACCTCCTTACAAACCAAAACGCTAAAACGCATGCAAAAAACTCCTTTATGGAGAAGCAGAATAACATTACTAAAAACATGTGTTTTAAGTGCTTTTGATCATGTTACCTATAAAAACGCTTAAATACATGCAAAGAACCCTATGTTAGGGAAACGAAAGGACATCACGAGAAACGTGTATTAGAACCGTTTTTAAGTTCCTTAAGTAACAAAACGTTAAAACCCATAAATAACACTCTTTATAGAGAAAAAAATAAATAAAGAAAGAAAATAGCTTTTTTTTTTTATATTGATTTCCATAGGTACCAAGATGCCAAAATTATGCCAAAATTCAGGGAATTTATGTGGAAAAAAAGAACATTATCAAAAAAGTTAATTATAGCTCTTTTTCGGATTTTTATGTACCAAACAGTGCATGCCACCTATATAAGGAAGTTAAACGACTTTACCAGAAACCTGTCTTTTCAGTGTTTTTCAGCATGTTAGGCACCAAAACGATAAATAATATGGAAGTCAGGAAATATGTGAATCCAAAATAAAAAAAACTGAAAACGTGTCTTCTCAGTGTTTTACGTAGAAAAACGCTAAAACGGATGCAAACCAACATAAATGAAGAAATTGAAAAAACATTACCAAAAAGTGTTTTTGAGCTTTTTACCTACAAAAAACGCGCAAATGGATGGAAAGCACTCTACATTAGGAAGCAAAACGACATTACGAGAAACGTGTATAATGAGTGTTTTATAGTTTCACAAGAACGACAAGTCAAAAAAGGCAAAAACTTGTGTATATTGAGAAGTTTCTTACATACCAAAATGCTAAAACTAATGAATAACACTTTTAATTGAGAAACAGAACTACCTTACCAAATGTGTGTATTTTGAGTGTTTTTCACATTCTTAGTTACGAAAATCCCAAATTACATACGAAAATAGCTTTATGTGGGAAAAAATAACATTATCAGAAAAGTGTCCTTTGAGGGTTTTTGAGCGTGATATGCAACAAAACACTAAAAAGCAGAATAATCACATTATATAGGAATAAAACTAACTTTTACGAAGAACTTGCCTTTAAATGTTTTTAACTCCTTACATACCAAAACGCTAAAACGCATGCAAAACACCCTTCATGGAGAAACAGAATAACATCACCAAAAACATGTATTTTGAGTGTTTTTTGATCATGTTACCTATAAAAACGCTTAAATACATGCAAAGAACCCTATGTCTGTGAAATGAAAGAAAATATAAAAAAAAAATTTAGCTTTTTTCCGGAATTATGTACCAAAACACCTATATGAAAAAATTACAGGACTTTACCAGAAATCTGTCTTTTGAATGTTTTTCAGCAATTTCAACAATTTTACTAAAAACGTGTCTTTTTCAGTGATTTACGAAGAAAAACGCTAAAACGAATGCAAACCAACCAATATGAAGAAATAGAATAACATTAACAAAAAGATATATTTTGAGTGATTTTCAGCTTGTTACCTAGAAAAAATGCGAAAATGGATGGAAAGCACTCAATATTGAGAAACAAAAGAACATTACATGAAACGTGTACAATGAGTGTTTTATAGTTTTACACGAACCACAAGGCAAAAAACGCAAAAAAATTAGCTTTATGTGGGAAAAAAAAAAAGATATTAACAGAAAAGTGTCTTTTGAGTGTTTTCGAGCGTGATATGCAACGAAGCACTAAAAAGTAGAACAATCACATTACATGGGAATAAAACCAACTTTTACGAGGAACTTTCCTTTAAGGGTTTTTTTTTTTTAACTCCTTAAATACCAAAACGCTAAAACGCATGCAAAAACACCCTTTTATGGAGAAACAGAGTAACATTACCAAAACATGTATTTTGAGTGTTTTTGATCATGTTATTTATAAAAACGCTTAAATACATGCAAAGAACTTTATGTTTGGGAATCGAAAGGACATTATGAGAAACGTGTATTATGAGTGTTTTTAAGTTCCTTAAGTACCAAAAAAGCTAAAACCCACAAATAAAACTCTTTATAGAGAAAAAATAAAATAAAATACAATTTTTTTTTTGTTATTCATCTTCACAGGTACTAAGATGCCAAAATTCTGGCAATATTCTTTGGGAATCGAAAACAAATTACTGAAAACGTGTTTTCTCGGTGTTTTACGTAGAAAAACGCTAAAATGGATGCAAACCAACCAATATGAAGAAATAGAATAACATTACCAAGAAGGTATATTTTGAGTGCTTTTGAGCTTCTTACCTTGAAAAAACGCGAAAATAAATGCAAAGCACTCCCTATTGGGAAAGAAAAGGACATTACGAGAAACGTTTCTAATGAGTGTCTTATTTTTTTCGGGCAAAGGAACTTGTGGTTCACAAGAACCACAAGGCAAAAGGCGCATAAAATCGTGTATATAAAGAAGTTTCTTAGACACCAAAATGCTGAAACTTATGAATAACAATCTTAATTCAGAACCAGAACAACGTTACCAAATGCGTGTATTTTAAGTGTTTTTTTCACATTCTTAGCAAAACCTCAAATAGCATGCGAAAGTAGCTTTATGTGGGAAAAAAAATGAAATTACCAGAAGTGTCTTTTGAGTTTTTTTGAGCGTGTTAGGCAATAAAGCACTAAAAAGCAGGGCAATCATATTACATTGGAATAAAACCAACTTTTACCAAGAACTTGCCTTGAAGTGTTTTTCAGCTCCTTACATACCAAATCGCTAAAACGCATGCAAAACACTGCTTTATGGAGAAGCAAAATAACATTACCAAAAACAAGTGTTTTTGAGTGTTTTTTATCATGTTACCTATAAAAACGCTTAAATACATGCAAAGATCCCTATATTTGGGAAACGAAAGGACAATACGAGAAATGTGTATTATGAATGTTTATAAGTTGCTTAAGTACTAAAACGTTAAAACCTACAAATAACACTCTTTATAGAGAAAAAATAAATAAAGAAATAGCATTTTTATTTTTTTGTTATTCATGTTCATAGGTACCAAGATGCCAATATTCTGCCAAAATTCAGATAAATTATTTGGAAAAAAGAACATTATCGAAAATGTTAATTTTACCTTTTTTTTTGAAGTTATGTAACAAACTATAAAGTGTATGCAAAGCCACCTATTTGGGAAAAATTTAACGTCTTTACAAGAAACCTGTCTTTTGAGTGTTTTTACGTATGTTAGGCACCAAAACGATAGATAATATTAAAGTCACTCTATATGGAAATCCAAAACAAAATTACTGAAAACGTGTCTTTTAAAAGATTTACGCAGAAAAACGCTAAAACGGATGCAAACCAACCAATATGGAAAAAATAGAATAATATTACCAGAAAAGTATATTTTGTGTGTTTTTGAGCTTGTTACATAAAAAAAAATGCAAAAATGGATGCAAAGCACTGTATATTAGGAAAAAAAAGGACATAACGAGAAACGTGTATAATGAGTGTTTTATAGTTTCACCAGAATCACAAGGCAAACAACGCAAAAACTCGTCTGTGTGGAGAAGTTTCTAAGATACCAAAATGCTGAAACTCATGATTAACACTCTTAATCAAGAAACAGAACAACCTTACTAAATGCATGTATTTTAAGTGTATTTTTTACATTCTTAGTTACCAAAACCTTAAATTCCATGCGAAACTAACTTTATGTGGGAAAAAAATGACATTACCAGAAAAGTGTCTTTGAGTGTTTTTGAGCGTGTTAGGCAATAAAGCATTAAAAAGCAGGGCAATCACATTACATAGGCATAAAACCAACTTTTACGAAGAACTTGCCTTTTAGTGTTTTTGACACGCATGTAGTAAGGTTGTTCTGTTTCTTAATTAGGAGTGTTATTCATGAGTTTCAGCATTTTATTATGTAGGAAGCTTCTCCATATTCACGAGTTTTTGCGTTTTTTGCCTTGTAATTTTTTTTAACTATAAAACATTCATTATACACTTTTCTCGCAATGTCCCTTTGTTTCCCAATATACAGTGCTTTGTATCAATTTTTGCGTTTTTTTGTAGGTAACAAGCTCAAAAACACTCAATATATACATTTTTGGTAATGTTTTTCTGCTTCTTGATATTGGTTGGTTTGCATCAGTTTTAGCGTTTTTCTACGTAAAACACTGAGAAGACACGTTTTCAGTAATTTTCTTTTGGATTCCCACAGAGAGTGAGTTCCTTATTTTTTATCGTTTTGGTGCATAGCATGCTGAAAAACACTCAAAACACAGATTTCTGGTAAGGTCTCTAATTTCCTCCTATGCGAGGCCTTGCATGTCTTTTGAGTGTTTTTGAGCGTGTTACTCAATAAAGCACTAAAAGGAAGGGCAATCACATTACACTGGAATAATACCAATTTTTTCCAAGAACTTGCCTTTAAGTGTTTTTGAGCTCCTTACATACCAAAAACGCTAAAACGCATGGAAAATACATTTTATGGAGAAACAGAATGATATTACCAAATACATGTATTTTGAGTGTTTTTGATCATATTATCTATAAAAACGCTTAAATACATGGAAAGAACCTTATGTTTGCGAAACGAAAGGATATTACGAGAAACGTGTATTATGAGTGTTTTTTAAGTTCCTTCTCTACCTAAAAGCTAAAACCCACAAATAACACTTTATTTAGAAAAAAATAATAAACAAAAAAATAAAAAAATGGGATTTTTTTTTTTTGTTATTCATCCTTATAGGTACCGAGATGCCAAAATTCTGCCAAAATTCAGGGAATTTATGTGGAAAAAAGAAAATTACCAAAAAAGTTAATTATAGCTTTTTTTTCGGATTGTTATGTACCAAACCCTAAAGTGCATGGAAAGACACCTATATAGGGAAAATAAAACGATTTTAACAAAATCCTGTCTTTTCAGTGTTTTTTAGCATGTTAGGCAACCAAAACGATAAATAATATGGAAGTCAGTCAATATGTGAATCCAAAACAAAATTACTGAAAGCGTGTCTTTTCAGTGTTTTACGTAGAAAAACGCTAAAGCGGATGGAAACCAGCCTATATTATGAAATAGAATAACATTACCAAAAAGATATATTTTGAGTGTTTTTGAGCTTGTTACCAACAAAAAAAAATGCAAAAATGGATGTAAAGTACTCTATATTAGGAAACAAAAGGACATTACGAGAAACGTGTATAATGAGTGTTTTATAGTTTTAAAAGAACCACAAGGCAATAAACGCAAAAACTCGTGTATATAGAGAAATTTATTACATACCGAAATGATGAAATGCATGAATAACACTTTTAATCGATAAACAGAACTACCTTACCAAATTGTGTATTTTGAGTGTTTTTCATATTCTTAGTTACGGAAATGCCAAATTACATGCGAAACTATCTTCATGTGGGAAAAAAAAATGACATTACCAAAAAAGTGTGTTTTTAGTGTTTTCGAGCGTGTTATGCAACAAAGCACTAAAAAGCAGAACAATCACTTTACCATGGGAATTAAACCAACTTTTACGAAGAACTTGACTTTAAGTGTTTTTTAACTCCTTACATACCAAATCTCTAAAATGCATGCAAAACACCCTATATGGAGAAACAGAGTAACATAACCAAAAACATGTATTTTGAGTGTTTTTGATCATGAAACCTATAAAAACGCTTAAATACATTCAAAGAACCCTATGTTTGTATAACAAAAGGACATTACAAAAATCGTGTATTATGAGTGTTTTTAAGTTACTTAAGTACCATAAAGCTAAAATCCAAAAATAACTCTTTATAGAGAATTTTTTTTTTTTGTTATTCATGTTCATAGGTACCGAGATGCCAAAATTATGGCAAAATTCATGGAAATTTTGTAAAAAAAAAAAAAATTATAAAAAATATAATTTTAGCTTTTTTCCGGAGTTATGTACAAACCCTGAAGTGTATGCAAATCCACTTATATGGGGAAATTACACGACTTTACCAGAAACCTGTCTTTTCAGTGTTTTTCAGCAATTTCAACAATATTACTGAAAACGTGTCTTTTCAGTGATTTACGTAGAAAAACGTTAAAACGGATGTAAACCAACCAATATGAAGAAAAAGAATAACATTACCAAAAATATATATTTTGATGTGTTTTTGAGCTTGTTGCCTACAAAAAATGCAAAAATGGATGGAAAGCACTTCATATTGGCAAAGAAAAGGACATTACGAGAAACCTGTATGAGTGTTTTATAGTTTGACAAGAACCACAAGGTAAAAAGCTCAAAAACTCCTGTAGATAAAGAAGTTTCTTACATACCAAAAAGCTGAAACTCATGAATAACACTTTTAATTTTAAAACAGAAATACCTTACCAAATGTGTGCATTAGAAAAGTTTCTTACATAACAAAATGCTGGAACTCATGAATAACACTTTTAATTAAGAAATAGAACAACCTTACTAAATGCCTGTGTTTTGAGTTTTTTTTCACATTGTTAGTTACCAAAACACCAAATTCCATGCAAAACTAGCTTTATGTGGGAAAAAAAAATGATATTACAAGAAAATTGTCTTTTGAGTGTTTTTCAGCGTGTTAGGCAATAAAGCACTAAAAAGCAGGGTAATCATATTACATGGGAATAAAAACAAATTTTACCAAGAACTTGCCTTTAAGTGTTTTTGAGCTCATTACGTACCAAAACGCTAAAACGCATGGAAAGCACCTTTTATGGAGAAACCGAATAAAATTACCAAAAACATATATTGTGAGGGTTTTGAACATGTTATCTATAAAAACGCTTAAATACATACAAAAGGACATTACGAGAAATGTGTATTATAAGTGTTTTTAAGTTCCTTAAGTACCAAAAAGTTAAAACCCACAAATAACACTCTTTATTTAGAAAAAAAAGTAAGAAAATAAAAAAATATTATTATTATTATTTTTTTTTTTTTTGTTATTCATCTTCATAGGTACCGAGATCCCAAAATTCTGGGAAAATTCAGGGCTATTATATGATAAAAGAAAATTATCAAAAAAGTTAATTTTAGCTTTTTTTCGGGCTGTTATATACGAAACCAAAGACTCCTATATGAGGAAATTAAACGACCTTACCAGAAATCTGTTTTTTTTTTTGAGTGTTTTTCAGCATGTTAGGCGCCAAAACGATAAAAAATAAGGAACTCACCCTATATGAGAATCCAAAACAAAATTGCTGAAAACGTGTCTTTTCAGTGTTTTACGTAGAAAAACGCTAAAACGGATGCAAACCAACCAATATCAAGAAATAGAAAAACATTACCAAAAAGGTATATTATAGAGTGTTTTTGAGCTTGTTACCTACAAAAAAAAAACGGGAAAATTGATGCAAAGCACTCCATATGAGAAAACAAAAGGACTTTGCAAGAAAAGTGTATAATGAGTTTTTTATAGTTCAAACGAACCAAAAGGCAAAAAACACAAGAACTCGTGTATATGGAGAAGGTTCCTAGATACCAAAATGCTAAAACTCATGAATAATACTCTTAATTGAGAAACAGAACAACCTTACTAAATGGGAGTATTTTGAGTGCTTTTCACATTGTTAGTTACCAAAACTCCAAATTGCATGCAAAACCACCTTTATGTGAGAAAAAAATGACATTACCAGAAAAGTGTCTTTTAAGTGTTTTTGCGCGTGATAGGCAATAACGCGCTAAAAAGCAGGGGAATCATTTTACATTGGAATAACACCAATTTATACCAAAAACTTGCCTTTAAGTGTTTTTGAGCTCCTTATATAACAAACCGCTAAAACGCACGCAAAACAAACTTTATAGAGAAACAGAATAACATTACCAAAAACATATATTTTGAGTGTTTTTGATCATGTTATCTATAAAAACGCTTAAATACATACAAAGAACATTATGTTTGGGAAACAAAAGGACATTACGAGAAACGTGTATTACGAGTGTTTTTTTTAAGTTCCTTAAGTACCAAAAAGCTAAAACCCACAAATAACACTCTTTATTTAGAAAATAAAAAAAATGAAAAATAAAAAAATAGGATCTTGTTTATTTATTTATTTTTTTTTATTCATCTTCATAGTACCGAGATGCCAAATTTCTAGGAAAATCAGGCCAATCGTATGATAAAAGAATATTATCAAAAAAGTTAATTTCAGCTTTTTTTTCGAACTGTCATGTACCAAACCCTAAATTGCATGCAAAGCCTCCTATATGAGAAAATTAAACGACATTACCAGAAATCTGTGTTTTGAGTGTTTTTTTTAGCATATTAGGCACCAAAACGATAAATAATAAGGAACTCTATATGGGAATCCAAAACAGTTACTGAAAACGTGTCTTCTCAGTGTTTTACGTAGAAAAACGCTAAAACGGATGCAAAGCAACCAATATCAAGAAATAGAAAAACGTTACTAAAAAGATATATTTTGAGTGTTTTGAGCTTATTACTTACAAAAAAACGCGAAAATTGATGCAAAGCACTCTATATCGGGAAACAAAAGGACATTGCAAGAAAAGTGTATAATGACTGTTTTATAGTTCAAAAGAACCACAAGGCAAAAAAAGCAAAATCTCGTGAATATGGAGAGGTTTCCTAGATACAAAAATGCTAAAACTCATGTATAACACTCCTAATTGAGAAACAGAACAACCTAAATAAATCCGTGTATTTTGAGTGCTTTTCACATTCTTAGTTACCAAAACCCCATATTGCATGCGAAAATAGATTTGTGGGAAAAAAAAATTACTTACCAGAAAAGTGTCTTTTGAGTGTTTTTTGAGCGTGATAGGCAATAAAGCACTAAAAAGGAGGGCAATTACATTACATTGGAGGAAAACGAATTTATACCAAGAACGTGCCTTTAAGTGTTTTTGAGCTCCTTATATAACAAAACACTAAAACGCATGCAAAACACTCTTTATGGTGAAACAGAATAATATTACCAAAAACATGTATTTAGAGTGTTTTTGATCATGTTACCAATGAAAACGCTTAAATACATGCAAAGAACACTATTTTTGGGAAACAAAAGGAGATTACGAGAAACGTGTATTATGAGTGTTTTTAAGTTCATTAATTACCAAAAAGTTAAAAGCCACAAATAACACTCTTTATTGAGAAACAATAAATAAATAAAAAAAAATACGATATTTTTTTTTCTTTCTTATTCATCTTCACAGGTAACTATATAACTATATTATGTAACTATATTATGGCCTTAAAACCACATCCCTTGTCTTTAATCTCATATATACTTCTCCTTCGCCCTATGTAGTGTTTTAACCTCAGTCATCCATTTAGAATCATTCTTCTGCGATCTTTTTTCTTCTGTAAGGGATGTTCCCTAACTGTCCTGAATGTAATTTATCAACGAAATATTTATTTCGCTTCTACATAAAGGGTGTTTTGCATGGGTTTTAGCGTTTCTGTAAATAAGAACCTATAAAACACGTTTTTAGTAATGTTGTTTTGTATTCCTTTATAGAGTGCTTTCGATGCTTTTTAGCGTTCTGGTGTCTAACACGTTGAAAAACAAAACCACAATGCAAAAAACGCAAAAACTCGTCAATATGCTGAAATTCATGAATAACACTCTTAATTGAGACACAGAGCAACCTTACTAAATGCGTGTCAGAAACACTAAAAGGCAGGTTCTTCGTAAAAGTTAGTTTTATTCCCATGTAATTTGATTGCCCTAACACGCTCAAAAATACTCAAAGACACTTTTCTGTTAATGTCATTTTTTTCCCACATAAAGCTAGTTTCGCATGGAATTTTGGGTTTTGGTAACTAAGAATGTAAAAAAACACTCAAAATACACGCATTTAGTAAGGTTGTTCTGTTTCTTGATTAAGAGTGTTATTCATGAATTTCAGTATTTTGGTATATTAGAAACTTCTCCATACAGTTGAGTTTTTGCGTTTTTTGCCTTGTGATTCTGGTGAAACTATAAAACACTCATTATACACGTTTCTCGTTATGTCCTTTTTTTCCTTATATAGAGTGCATCGCATATATTTTCTCGTTTTTTTTTTTATGTAACATGCTCAAGAACACACAAAATATATTTTTTGGTAATGTTATTCTATTTCTTCATATTGGTTGGTTTGCATCCGTTTTAGCGTTTTTCTACGTAAATCTTTTAAAAGACACGTTTCCAGTAATTTTGTTTTGGATTTCCATATAGAGTGACTTTCATATTATTTATCGTTTTATTGCCTAACATGCTTGTTGGTGCCTTTTGCCTCCCAGTATAGAGTGCTTTCCATCCATTTTTGCGTTTTTTGTAGGTAACAATTTCAAAAACACTCAAAATTATTCTATTTCTTCATTTTGGTTGGTTTCCATCCGTTTTAGCGTTTTCTACGTAAAACACCGAAAAGACACGTTTTCAGTAATTTTGTTTTGGATTCCCATATAGATTGACTTCCTTGGGTTTTATCGTGTTGGTTCCTAACATGCTGAAAAACACTCATAAGACAGTTTTCCGACAAAGACGTTTAATTTCCCCATATAGGTGGCTTTGCATGCAATTTAGGGGTTTGGTACATAACAGTCCGAAAAAAAAGCAAAATTTAACTTTTTTGATAATGTTCTTATTTCATATAATTTCCTGAACTTTGCCCGAATTTTGGCACCTCCTTACCTGTGAAGATGAATAAGAAAGAAAAAAAAATATCGTATTTTTTTTTATTTATTTATTGTTTCTCAATAAAGAGTGTTATTTGTGGCTTTTAACTTTTTGGTAATTAATGAACTTAAAAACACTCATAATACACGTTTCTCGTAATCTCCTTTTGTTTCCCAAAAATAGTGTTCTTTGCATGTATTTAAGCGTTTTCATTGGTAACATGATCAAAAACACTCTAAATACATGTTTTTGGTAATATTATTCTGTTTCACCATAAAGAGTGTTTTGCATGCGTTTTAGTGTTTTGTTATATAAGGAGCTCAAAAACACTTAAAGGCACGTTCTTGGTATAAATTCGTTTTCCTCCAATGTAATGTAATTGCCCTCCTTTTTAGTGCTTTATTGTCTATCACGCTCAAAAAACACTCAAAAGACACTTTTCTGGTAAGTAATTTTTTTTTCCCACAAATCTATTTTCGCATGCAATATGGGGTTTTGGTAACTAAGAATGTGAAAAGCACTCAAAATACACGGATTTATTTAGGTTGTTCTGTTTCTCAATTAGGAGTGTTATACATGAGTTTTAGCATTTTTGTATCTAGGAAACCTCTCCATATTCACGAGATTTTGCGTTTTTTGCCTTGTGGTTCTTTTGAACTATAAAACAGTCATTATACACTTTTCTTGCAATGTCCTTTTGTTTCCCGATATAGAGTGCTTTGCATCAATTTTCGCGTTTTTTTGTAAGTAATAAGCTCAAAACACTCAAAATATATCTTTTTAGTAACGTTTTTCTATTTCTTGATATTGGTTGCTTTGCATCCGTTTTAGCGTTTTTCTACGTAAAACACTGAGAAGACACGTTTTCAGTAACTGTTTTGGATTCCCATATAGAGTTCCTTATTATTTATCGTTTTGGTGCCTAATATGCTAAAAAAAACACTCAAAACACAGATTTCTGGTAATGTCGTTTAATTTTCTCATATAGGAGGCTTTGCATGCAATTTAGGGTTTGGTACATGACAGTTCGAAAAAAAAGCTGAAATTAACTTTTTTGATAATATTCTTTTATCATACGATTGGCCTGATTTTCCTAGAATTTTGGCATCTCGGTACTATGAAGATGAATAAAAAAAAATAAATAAATAAACAAAATCCTATTTTTTTATTTTTCATTTTTTTTTATTTTCTAAATAAAGAGTGTTATTTGTGGGTTTTAGCTTTTTGGTACTTAAGGAACTTAAAAAAAACACTCGTAATACACGTTTCTCGTAATGTCCTTTTGTTTCCCAAACATAATGTTCTTTGTATGTATTTAAGCGTTTTTATAGATAACATGATCAAAAACACTCAAAATATATGTTTTTGGTAATGTTATTCTGTTTCTCTATAAAGTTTGTTTTGCGTGCGTTTTAGCGGTTTGTTATATAAGGAGCTCAAAAACACTTAAAGGCAAGTTTTTGGTATAAATTGGTGTTATTCCAATGTAAAATGATTCCCCTGCTTTTTAGCGCGTTATTGCCTATCACGCGCAAAAACACTTAAAAGACACTTTTCTGGTAATGTCATTTTTTTCTCACATAAAGGTGGTTTTGCATGCAATTTGGAGTTTTGGTAACTAACAATGTGAAAAGCACTCAAAATACTCCCATTTAGTAAGGTTGTTCTGTTTCTCAATTAAGAGTATTATTCATGAGTTTTAGCATTTTGGTATCTAGGAACCTTCTCCATATACACGAGTTCTTGTGTTTTTTGCCTTTTGGTTCGTTTGAACTATAAAAAACTCATTATACACTTTTCTTGCAAAGTCCTTTTGTTTTCTCATATGGAGTGCTTTGCATCAATTTTCCCGTTTTTTTTTGTAGGTAACAAGCTCAAAAACACTCTATAATATACCTTTTTGGTAATGTTTTTCTATTTCTTGATATTGGTTGGTTTGCATCCGTTTTAGCGTTTTTCTACGTAAAACACTGAAAAGACACGTTTTCAGCAATTTTGTTTTGGATTCTCATATAGGGTGAGTTCCTTATTTTTTATCGTTTTGGCGCCTAACATGCTGAAAAACACTCAAAAAAAAAACAGATTTCTGGTAAGGTCGTTTAATTTCCTCATATAGGAGTCTTTGGTTTCGTATATAACAGTCCGAAAAAAAGCTAAAATTAACTTTTTTGATAATTTTCTTTTATCATATAATAGCCCTGAATTTTCCCAGAATTTTGGGATCTCGGTACCTATGAAGATGAATAACAAAAAAAAAAAAATAATAATAATAATATTTTTTTATTTTCTTACTTTTTTTTCTAAATAAAGAGTGTTATTTGTGGGTTTTAACTTTTTGGTACTTAAGGAACTTAAAAACACTTATAATACACATTTCTCGTAATGTCCTTTTGTATGTATTTAAGCGTTTTTATAGATAACATGTTCAAAACCCTCACAATATATGTTTTTGGTAATTTTATTCGGTTTCTCCATAAAAGGTGCTTTCCATGCGTTTTAGCGTTTTGGTACGTAATGAGCTCAAAAACACTTAAAGGCAAGTTCTTGGTAAAATTTGTTTTTATTCCCATGTAATATGATTACCCTGCTTTTTAGTGCTTTATTGCCTAACACGCTGAAAAACACTCAAAAGACAATTTTCTTGTAATATCATTTTTTTTTCCCACATAAAGCTAGTTTTGCATGGAATTTGGTGTTTTGGTAACTAACAATGTGAAAAAAAACTCAAAACACAGGCATTTAGTAAGGTTGTTCTATTTCTTAATTAAAAGTGTTATTCATGAGTTCCAGCATTTTGTTATGTAAGAAACTTTTCTAATGCACACATTTGGTAAGGTATTTCTGTTTTAAAATTAAAAGTGTTATTCATGAGTTTCAGCTTTTTGGTATGTAAGAAACTTCTTTATCTACAGGAGTTTTTGAGCTTTTTACCTTGTGGTTCTTGTCAAACTATAAAACACTCATACAGGTTTCTCGTAATGTCCTTTTCTTTGCCAATATGAAGTGCTTTCCATCCATTTTTGCATTTTTTGTAGGCAACAAGCTCAAAAACACATCAAAATATATATTTTTGGTAATGTTATTCTTTTTCTTCATATTGGTTGGTTTACATCCGTTTTAACGTTTTTCTACGTAAATCACTGAAAAGACACGTTTTCAGTAATATTGTTGAAATTGCTGAAAAACACTGAAAAGACAGGTTTCTGGTAAAGTCGTGTAATTTCCCCATATAAGTGGATTTGCATACACTTCAGGGTTTGTACATAACTCCGGAAAAAAGCTAAAATTATATTTTTTATAATTTTTTTTTTTTTTTTACAAAATTTCCATGAATTTTGCCATAATTTTGGCATCTCGGTACCTATGAACATGAATAACAAAAAAAAAAAATTCTCTATAAAGAGTTATTTTTGGATTTTAGCTTTATGGTACTTAAGTAACTTAAAAACACTCATAATACACGATTTTTGTAATGTCCTTTTGTTATACAAACATAGGGTTCTTTGAATGTATTTAAGCGTTTTTATAGGTTTCATGATCAAAAACACTCAAAATACATGTTTTTGGTTATGTTACTCTGTTTCTCCATATAGGGTGTTTTGCATGCATTTTAGAGATTTGGTATGTAAGGAGTTAAAAAACACTTAAAGTCAAGTTCTTCGTAAAAGTTGGTTTAATTCCCATGGTAAAGTGATTGTTCTGCTTTTTAGTGCTTTGTTGCATAACACGCTCGAAAACACTAAAAACACACTTTTTTGGTAATGTCATTTTTTTTTCCCACATGAAGATAGTTTCGCATGTAATTTGGCATTTCCGTAACTAAGAATATGAAAAACACTCAAAATACACAATTTGGTAAGGTAGTTCTGTTTATCGATTAAAAGTGTTATTCATGCATTTCATCATTTCGGTATGTAATAAATTTCTCTATATACACGAGTTTTTGCGTTTATTGCCTTGTGGTTCTTTTAAAACTATAAAACACTCATTATACACGTTTCTCGTAATGTCCTTTTGTTTCCTAATATAGAGTACTTTACATCCATTTTTGCATTTTTTTTTTGTTGGTAACAAGCTCAAAAACACTCAAAATATATCTTTTTGGTAATGTTATTCTATTTCATAATATAGGCTGGTTTCCATCCGCTTTAGCGTTTTTCTACGTAAAACACTGAAAAGACACGCTTTCAGTAATTTTGTTTTGGATTCACATATTGACTGACTTCCATATTATTTATCGTTTTGGTTGCCTAACATGCTAAAAAACACTGAAAAGACAGGATTTTGTTAAAATCGTTTTATTTTCCCTATATAGGTGTCTTTCCATGCACTTTAGGGTTTGGTACATAACAATCCGAAAAAAAAGCTATAATTAACTTTTTTGGTAATTTTCTTTTTTCCACATAAATTCCTTGAATTTTGGCAGAATTTTGGCATCTCGGTACCTATAAGGATGAATAACAAAAAAAAAAAATCCCATTTTTTTATTTTTTTGTTTATTATTTTTTTCTAAATAAAGTGTTATTTGTGGGTTTTAGCTTTTAGGTAGAGAAGGAACTTAAAAAAACACTCATAATACACGTTTCTCGTAATATCCTTTCGTTTCGCAAACATAAGGTTCTTTCCATGTATTTAAGCGTTTTTATAGATAATATGATCAAAAACACTCAAAATACATGTATTTGGTAATATCATTCTGTTTCTCCATAAAATGTATTTTCCATGCGTTTTAGCGTTTTTGGTATGTAAGGAGCTCAAAAACACTTAAAGGCAAGTTCTTGGAAAAAATTGGTATTATTCCAGTGTAATGTGATTGCCCTTCCTTTTAGTGCTTTATTGAGTAACACGCTCAAAAACACTCAAAAGACATGCAAGGCCTCGCATAGGAGGAAATTAGAGACCTTACCAGAAATCTGTGTTTTGAGTGTTTTTCAGCATGTTATGCACCAAAACGATAAAAAATAAGGAACTCACTCTCTGTGGGAATCCAAAAGAAAATTACTGAAAACGTGTCTTCTCAGTGTTTTACGTAGAAAAACGCTAAAACTGATGCAAACCAACCAATATCAAGAAGCAGAAAAACATTACCAAAAATGTATATATTGAGTGTTTTTGAGCTTGTTACCTACAAAAAAACGCAAAAATTGATACAAAGCACTGTATATTGGGAAACAAAGGGACATTGCGAGAAAAGTGTATAATGAATGTTTTATAGTTAAAAAAAATTACAAGGCAAAAAACGCAAAAACTCGTGAATATGGAGAAGCTTCCTACATAATAAAATGCTGAAACTCATGAATAACACTCCTAATTAAGAAACAGAACAACCTTACTACATGCGTGTCAAAAACAATAAAAGGCAAGTTCTTCGTAAAAGTTGGTTTTATGCCTATGTAATGTGATTGCCCTGCTTTTTAATGCTTTATTGCCTAACACGCTCAAAAACACTCAAAGACACTTTTCTGGTAATGTCATTTTTTTCCCACATAAAGTTAGTTTCGCATGGAATTTAAGGTTTTGGTAACTAAGAATGTAAAAAATACACTTAAAATACATGCATTTAGTAAGGTTGTTCTGTTTCTTGATTAAGAGTGTTATTCATGAGTTTCAGCATTTTGGTATCTTAGAAACTTCTCCACACAGACGAGTTTTTGCGTTGTTTGCCTTGTGATTCTGGTGAAACTATAAAACACTCATTATACACGTTTCTCGTTATGTCCTTTTTTTTCCTAATATACAGTGCTTTGCATCCATTTTTGCATTTTTTTTTTATGTAACAAGCTCAAAAACACACAAAATATACTTTTCTGGTAATATTATTCTATTTTTTCCATATTGGTTGGTTTGCATCCGTTTTAGCGTTTTTCTGCGTAAATCTTTTAAAAGACACGTTTTCAGTAATTTTGTTTTGGATTTCCATATAGAGTGACTTTAATATTATCTATCGTTTTGGTGCCTAACATACGTAAAAACACTCAAAAGACAGGTTTCTTGTAAAGACGTTAAATTTTTCCCAAATAGGTGGCTTTGCATACACTTTATAGTTTGTTACATAACTTCAAAAAAAAGGTAAAATTAACATTTTCGATAATGTTCTTTTTTCCAAATAATTTATCTGAATTTTGGCAGAATATTGGCATCTTGGTACCTATGAACATGAATAACAAAAAAATAAAAATGCTATTTCTTTATTTATTTTTTCTCTATAAAGAGTGTTATTTGTAGGTTTTAACGTTTTAGTACTTAAGCAACTTATAAACATTCATAATACACATTTCTCGTATTGTCCTTTCGTTTCCCAAATATAGGGATCTTTGCATGTATTTAAGCGTTTTTATAGGTAACATGATAAAAAACACTCAAAAACACTTGTTTTTGGTAATGTTATTTTGCTTCTCCATAAAGCAGTGTTTTGCATGCGTTTTAGCGATTTGGTATGTAAGGAGCTGAAAAACACTTCAAGGCAAGTTCTTGGTAAAAGTTGGTTTTATTCCAATGTAATATGATTGCCCTGCTTTTTAGTGCTTTATTGCCTAACACGCTCAAAAAAACTCAAAAGACACTTCTGGTAATTTCATTTTTTTTCCCACATAAAGCTACTTTCGCATGCTATTTGAGGTTTTGCTAAGAATGTGAAAAAAACACTTAAAATACACGCATTTGGTAACGTTGTTCTGGTTCTGAATTAAGATTGTTATTCATAAGTTTCAGCATTTTGGTGTCTAAGAAACTTCTTTATATACACGATTTTATGCGCCTTTTGCCTTGTGGTTCTTGTGAACCACAAGTTCCTTTGCCCGAAAAAAATAAGACACTCATTAGAAACGTTTCTCGTAATGTCCTTTTCTTTCCCAATAGGGAGTGCTTTGCATTTATTTTCGCGTTTTTTCAAGGTAAGAAGCTCAAAAGCACTCAAAATATACCTTCTTGGTAATGTTATTCTATTTCTTCATATTGGTTGGTTTGCATCCATTTTAGCGTTTTTCTACGTAAAACACCGAGAAAACACGTTTTCAGTAATTTGTTTTCGATTCCCAAAGAATATTGCCAGAATTTTGGCATCTTAGTACCTGTGAAGATGAATAACAAAAAAAAAATTGTATTTTATTTTATTTTTTCTCTATAAAGAGTTTTATTTGTGGGTTTTAGCTTTTTTGGTACTTAAGGAACTTAAAAACACTCATAATACACGTTTCTCATAATGTCCTTTCGATTCCCAAACATAAAGTTCTTTGCATGTATTTAAGCGTTTTTATAAATAACATGATCAAAAACACTCAAAATACATGTTTTGGTAATGTTACTCTGTTTCTCCATAAAAGGGTGTTTTTGCATGCGTTTTAGCGTTTTGGTATTTAAGGAGTTAAAAAAAAAAAACCCTTAAAGGAAAGTTCCTCGTAAAAGTTGGTTTTATTCCCATGTAATGTGATTGTTCTACTTTTTAGTGCTTCGTTGCATATCACGCTCGAAAACACTCAAAAGACACTTTTCTGTTAATATCTTTTTTTTTTTCCCACATAAAGCTAATTTTTTTGCGTTTTTTGCCTTGTGGTTCGTGTAAAACTATAAAACACTCATTGTACACGTTTCATGTAATGTTCTTTTGTTTCTCAATATTGAGTGCTTTCCATCCATTTTCGCATTTTTTCTAGGTAACAAGCTGAAAATCACTCAAAATATATCTTTTTGTTAATGTTATTCTATTTCTTCATATTGGTTGGTTTGCATTCGTTTTAGCGTTTTTCTTCGTAAATCACTGAAAAAGACACGTTTTTAGTAAAATTGTTGAAATTGCTGAAAAACATTCAAAAGACAGATTTCTGGTAAAGTCCTGTAATTTTTTCATATAGGTGTTTTGGTACATAATTCCGGAAAAAAGCTAAATTTTTTTTTTATATTTTCTTTCATTTCACAGACATAGGGTTCTTTGCATGTATTTAAGCGTTTTTATAGGTAACATGATCAAAAAACACTCAAAATACATGTTTTTGGTGATGTTATTCTGTTTCTCCATGAAGGGTGTTTTGCATGCGTTTTAGCGTTTTGGTATGTAAGGAGTTAAAAACATTTAAAGGCAAGTTCTTCGTAAAAGTTAGTTTTATTCCTATATAATGTGATTATTCTGCTTTTTAGTGTTTTGTTGCATATCACGCTCAAAAACCCTCAAAGGACACTTTTCTGATAATGTCATTTTTTCCCACATAAAGCTATTTTCGTATGTAATTTGGGATTTTCGTAACTAAGAATGTGAAAAACACTCAAAATACACACATTTGGTAAGGTAGTTCTGTTTCTCAATTAAAAGTGTTATTCATTAGTTTTAGCATTTTGGTATGTAAGAAACTTCTCAATATACACAAGTTTTTGCCTTTTTTGACTTGTCGTTCTTGTGAAACTATAAAACACTCATTATACACGTTTCTCGTAATGTCGTTTTGCTTCCTAATGTAGAGTGCTTTCCATCCATTTGCGCGTTTTTTGTAGGTAAAAAGCTCAAAAACACTTTTTGGTAATGTTTTTTCAATTTCTTCATTTATGTTGGTTTGCATCCGTTTTAGCGTTTTTCTACGTAAAACACTGAGAAGACACGTTTTCAGTTTTTTTTATTTTGGATTCACATATTTCCTGACTTCCATATTATTTATCGTTTTGGTGCCTAACATGCTGAAAAACACTGAAAAGACAGGTTTCTGGTAAAGTCGTTTAACTTCCTTATATAGGTGGCATGCACTGTTTGGTACATAAAAATCCGAAAAAGAGCTATAATTAACTTTTTTGATAATGTTCTTTTTTTCCACATAAATTCCCTGAATTTTGGCATAATTTTGGCATCTTGGTACCTATGGAAATCAATATAAAAAAAAAAAGCTATTTTCTTTCTTTATTTATTTTTTTCTCTATAAAGAGTGTTATTTATGGGTTTTAACGTTTTGTTACTTAAGGAACTTAAAAACGGTTCTAATACACGTTTCTCGTGATGTCCTTTCGTTTCCCTAACATAGGGTTCTTTGCATGTATTTAAGCGTTTTTATAGGTAACATGATCAAAAGCACTTAAAACACATGTTTTTAGTAATGTTATTCTGCTTCTCCATAAAGGAGTTTTTTGCATGCGTTTTAGCGTTTTGGTTTGTAAGGAGGTCAAAAACACTTCAAGGCAAGTTCTTGGTAAAAGTTGGTTTTATTCCCATGTAATGTGATTGCCCTGTTTTTTTTTTTTTTTGTGATTTATTGCCTAAAACGCTCAAAAACACTCAAAAGACACTTCTGGTAATGTCATTTTTTTTCCAACATAGTTTCGCGTTTTATTTGGGGTTTTGCTATGAATGTGAAAAACACTCAAAATACACGCATTTGGTAAGGTTGTTTTGTTTCTCAATTAATAGTGTTATTCATGAGTTTCAGCATTTTGGTATCTAAGAAATTTCTTTATATACACAAATTTTTGCGTTTTTTACCTTGTAGTTCTTGTGAACCACAAGTTCTTTTGCTCAAAAATAATTATACACGTTTCTCGTAATGTCTTTTTGTTTCCCAATAGGGAGTGCTTTGCATCCATTTTCGCGTTTTTTGTAGGTAACAAGCTAAAAAACACTCAAAATGTACCTTTTTGGTAATGTTATTTTTTTTATTCTTATTGGTTGGTTTGCATCCGTTTAAGCGTTTTTCTACGTAAAACACCGAAAAGACACGTTTTCAGTAATTTTGTTTTAGATTCCCATATAGAGTGACTTGCATGTTATTTACCGTTATGGTGTCTAACAAGCTTAAAAACACTCATAAGACAGTTTTCTGGCAAAGACGTTTAATTTCCCCATATAGGTGGCTTTGCATGCACTTTAGGGTTTGGTACATAACAGTACGAAAAAAAAGCTAAAATTAACTTTTTTGATAATTGACTCATAATTTCATGAATTTTGCCCAAATTTTGCAAAAAACATACAAAATGTATGTTTTTGGTAATGTTATTCTCTTTCTCCATAAAGTGTGTTTTGCTTGCGTCTTAGCGTTTTGGTATATAAGGAGCTTAAAACACTTAAAAGGCAAGTTCTTCGTAAAAATTTATTTTATTGCCATGTAAAGTGATTCCCCTACTTTTTAGTGCTCTGTTCCCTATCACGCTCAAAAACACTCAATAGACACTTTTCTGGTAATGTCACTTTTTTTCTTACATAAAGCTGGTTTCGCATGCAATTTGGGAATTTGTTAACTAAGAATGTGAAAAGCAGTCAAAACACACGCATTTAGTAAAGTTGTTCTGTTTCTCAATAAAGAGTGTTATTAATGAGTTTCAGCATTTTGGTATCTATGAAACTTCTCCATATACACGAGTTTTTGCGTTTTTTGCCTTTTGGTTCTTTTGACCTATAAAACATTCATTATACACTTTTCTCGCAGTCCTTTTGTTTCCCAATATAAAGTGCTTTTTTATCAATTTTCGCATTTTTTAGAGGTAACAAGCTCAAAAACACTCAAAATATACCTTTTTGGTAATGTTTATTTCTACTTTTTGATATTGGTTGGTTTGCATCCGTTTTAGCGTTTTTCTACGTAAAACACTAAGAAGACACGTTTTCAGTAATTTTGTTTTGGTTTGCCATATAGAGTGAGTTCCTTATTATTGATCGTTTTGGTGCCTAACATGCTGAAAAACACTCAAAACACAGATTTCTGGTAAGGTCGTTTAATTTCCTCATATAGGAGGCTTTGCATGCACTTTAGAGTTTGGTACATAACAGTCCGAAAAAAAAGCTAAAATTAACTTTTTTGATAATATTCTTTGGTTCAAAAAATTTTCCTGAATTTTCCCAGAATTTTGGCATCTCGGTATCTATGAAGATGAAAATAAAAAATTCATATTTTTTTTTCTAAATAAAGTGTTATTTGTGTGTTTTAGCTTTTTGGTACTTAAGGAACTTAAAAAAAAAAGACTGATAATACACGTTTTTCGTAATGTCCTTTTGTTTCCCAAACATAATGTTCTTTCCATGTATTTAAGCGTCTTTTATAGATAACATGATAAAAAACCCAAATTACATGTTTTTGGTAATGTTATTCTGTTTCTCCATAAAGTTTGTTTTGCATGCGTTTCAGCGGTTTGGTATATAAGGAGCTCAAAAACATTTAAAGGCAAGTTCTTTGTAAAAATTGGTTTTATTCCAATGAAAAGTGATTGCCCTGCTTTTTAGTGCTTTATTGCCTATCACGCTCAAAAACACTCAAAAGACATTTTTCTAGAAATGTCATGTTTTCCCATATAAATCTGGTTTCGCATGAAATTTGCGTTTTTTGTAACTAAGAATATGAAAACACTCAAAACACAAGAATTTGGTAAGGTTGTTCTGTTTCTCAATTAAGAGTGTTATTCATGAGTTTCATCATTTTGGTATCTAGGAATCTTCTCCATATCATATACACATGTTTTTGCGTTTTTTGCCTTGTTGTTCTTTTGAACTATAATACAATTATACACTTTTCTTGCAATGTCCCTCTGTTTCCCAATGTAGAGTGCATTGTATCAATTTTAGCATTTTTTTGTAGGTAACAAGCCCAAAAACACTCAAAATATACCTTTTTGGTAATGTTTTTTCTATTTCTTGATATTGGTTGGTTTGCATCCATTTTAGCGTTTTTCTACGTAAAACACTGGGAGGACACGTTTTCAGTAATTTTTTTTTCGATTCCCATATAAAGTGAGTTCCTTATTTATTTATCTTTTTGGTGCCTAACATTCTGAAAAACACTCAAAAGACAGATTCCTTTTAAGGTTGTTTAATTTCCTCATATAGGAGGCTTTGTATGCACTTAAGGTTTTGGTATATAACAGTCCGAAAAAAAAGATAAAATTAACTTTTTTGATAATTTTCTTTTATCATATAATAGCCCGGATTTTTTTCCAGAATTTTGGCATCTCGGTATCTATGATGATGATTAACAAAAAATAAATAAATAATATTTTTTTATTTTTTATTTATTTATTTTTCTAAATAAAGAGTGTTATTTGTGGGTTTTAGCTTTTTGCTACTTAAGGAACTTAAAAACACTCATAATACATATTTCTCGTAATGTCCTTTTGTTTCCCAAACATAAAGTTCTTTGCATGTATTTCAGCGTTTTTATAGATAACATGATCAAAAACACTCAAAATACATGTTTTTGGTAATGTTATTCTTTTTCTCCATAAAAGGTGTTTTGCCTGCATTTTAGCGTTTTGGTATGTAATGAGCTCAAAAACACCTAAAGGCAAGTTCTTGGTAAAAGTTGGTTTTCTTCCCATGTAATGTGATTGCCCTGCTTTTTAGTGGTTTATTGCCTAACACTGAAAAACACTCGAAAGACATTTTCTGGTAATATTATTTTTTTTTCCCACATAAAGCTAGTTTCGCATGGAATTTGGGGTTTTGGTAACTAAAAATGTGAAAAACACTCAAAATACAGGCATTTAGTAAGGTTGTTCTGTTTCTTAATTAAAAGTGATATTCATGAGCTTCAGCTTTTTGGTATGTGAGAAACCACTTTAATACACACATTTGGTAAGTTAGTTCTGTTTCTCAATTAAAAGTGTTATTCATGAGTTTCAGCATTTTGATATGTAAGAAACTTCTTTATGTACACGAGTTTTTGAGTTTTTTGCCTTGTGGTTCTTGTGAAACTATAAAACACTCATTATACACGTTTCTTGTAATGCCTTTTTCTTTCCTAATATAGAGTGCGTTTCATCCATTTTCGAATTTTTTTGTAGGTAACAAGCTCAAAAACACATCAAAATATATCTTTTTGGTAATGTTATTCTATTTCTTCATATTGGTTGGTTTGCATCCGTTTTAGCGTTTTTCTACGTAAATCACTGAAAAGACACGTTTTCAGTAATATTGTTGAAATTGCTGAAAAAAACACTCAAAAGACAGGTTTCTGGTAAATTCGAGTAATTTCTCCATATATGTGGCTTTCAAGGCACTTCAGGGTTTGGTACATAACTCCGGAAAAAAGCTAAGATTATTTTTTTCATAATGATTCTTTTTTTTACAAAATTTCCCTGCATTTTTCCAGAATTTTTGTATCTCGGTACCTATAAAGATGAAGAACAATTTTTTTTCTCTATAAAGTATTATTTGTGAGTTTTAGCTTTTTGGTACTTAAGGAACTTAAAAACACTCATAATAGACGATTTTCGTAATGTCCTTTTCTTATACAATCATGGGGTTCTTTACATGTATTTAAGCGTTTTTATAGGTAACATGATCAAAAACACTCAAAATATATATTTTTTGGTAATGTTATTTTGTTTCTCTATAAAGGGTGTTTTACATGCGTTTTAGCGTTTTGGCATGTAAGGAGTTAAAAAACACTTAAAGGTAAGTTCTTCGTAAAAGTTGGTTTTATTCCCAAGTAATGTGATTGTTCTGCTTTTTAGTGCTTTGTTGCATATCACGCTCAAAAACACTCAAAAGACATTTTTCTGTAATGTCATTTTTTTCCCACATAAAGATAGTTTCGCATGTAATTTGGGAATTTCGTAGCTATGAATGTGAAAAACACTCAAAATACACAATTTGGTAGGGTAGTTCTGTTTTTAAATTAAAAGTGTTATTCATGCATTTCATCATTTTTGTATGTAAGAAACTTCTCTATATACACGAGTTTTTGCGTTTATTGCCTTGTGGTTCTTGCGAAACTATAAAACACTAATTATACACGTTTTTTTGTTTCCTAATATAGAGTGTTTTCCATCCATTTTTGCATTTTTTGTAGGTAACAAGCTTAAAAACACTCAAAATATATCTTTTTGGTAATGTTATTTTATTTCTTCACATTGCTTGGTTTGCATCCGTTTTAGCTTTTTTCTTCGTAAATCTCTGAAAAGACTCGTTTTCAGTAATATTTTTGAAATTAATTCTGGTACAGGTTTCTGGTAAAGTCGTGTAATTTTCCCATATAGGTGGCTTTGAATGCACTTTAGGGTTTGGTACATAACTCCGGAAAAGAGCAAAAAATTATTTTTTCTTTACCTAATTTCCCTCAATTTTGCCAGAATTTTGGCATCTCGGTACCTATGAAGATGAATAACAAAAAAAAAAAAAAAAAATTGTATTCATTTATTTATTTTTTTCTCTATAAAGAGTGTTATTTGTGTGTTTTAGCTTTTTGGTACTTAAGGAACCTAAAAACTTTGATAATACTCAATTTTCGAAATATCCTTTCGTTTCACGAACATAGGGTTCTTTGCATGTATTTAAGCGTTTTTATAGGTAACATGATCAAAAACACTTAAAATTCATGCTTTTGGTAATGTCATTTTGTTTCTCCATAAAGGGTGTTTTGCATGCGTTTTAGCGTTTTGTTATATAAGGAGTTAAAAACACTTAAAGGCATATTTTTGGTAAAAGTTGGTTTTATTCCCACGTAATGTGATTGTTCTGCTTTTAAGTGCTTTGTTATATATCACGCTCTAAAACACTCACAAGACACTTTTCTGGTAATGTTATTTTTTCCCACATAAACTAATTTCACTTGTAATTTCGGATTTTCGTAACTAAGAATGTGAAAAACACTAAAAATACTCACGTTTGGTAAGATAGTTCTGTTTCTCAATTAAAAGTCTTATTCATGAGTTTCAGCATTTTGGAATGTAAGAAACTTCTTTATATACACGAGCTTTTGCGTTTTTTGCCTTGTGGTTCTTGTGAAACTATAAAACACTCATTATACACGTTTCTCGTAATGTCCTTTTGCTTCCCAATATAGAGTGCTTTCCATCCATTTTCGCTTTTTTTGTAGGTAACAATTTCAAAAACACTCAAAATATACCTTTTTGTTAATGTTATTCTATTTCTTCATTTTGGTTAGTTTACATCCGTTTTAGCGTTATTGTACGTAAAACTCCGAAAAGACACGTTTTCAGTAATTGTGTGTTGGATTCCCATATAGATTGACTTCCTTGGGTTTTATCGTGTTGGTTCCTAACATGCTGAAAAACACTCATAAGACATTTTTCTGGCAAAGAGGTTTAATTTCCCCATATAGGTGGCTTTCCATGCACTTTAGGGGTGTGGTACATAACAGTCAGAAAAAAAGTTAAATTTAACTTTTTTGATAATGTTCTTATTTCATATAATTTCCTGAACTTTGACCGAATTTTGGCACCTCGTTACCTGTGAATATGAATAAAAATGAAAAAAAATATCGTATTTTTTTCTTTATTTATTGTTTCTCAATAAAGAGTGTTATTTGTAGCTTTTAGCTTTTTGGTAATTAATGAACTTAAAAACACTCATAATAAACGTTTCTCGTAATCTCCTTTCCTTTCCCAAAAATAGTGTTCTTTGCATGTATTTAAGCGTTTTTATTGGTAACATCATCAAAAGCACTCAAAATACATGTTTTTGGTAATATTATTCTGTTTCAACATAAAGAGTGTTTTGCATGCGTTTTAGTGTTTTGGTATGTAAGCAGCTCAAAAACACTTAAAGGCAAGTTCTTGGTAAAAATTCGTTTTAGTGCTTTATTGCCTATCACGCTCAAAAACACTCAAAGGACATTTTTTTGGTAGTCTTTTTTTTTTTTTTCCAAAAATATATTTTCGCAATTAATTTTGGGTTTTGGTAACTAAGAATGTGAAAAGCACTCAAAATACACGCATTTATTAAGGTTGTTCTGTTTCTCAATTAGGAGTGTTATATATGAGTTTCAGCATTTTTGTATCTAGGAAACCTCTCCATATACACGAGATTTTGCATTTTATGCCTTCTGGTTCTTTTGAACTATAAAACACTCATTATACACTTTTCTTGCAATGTCCTTTTGTTTCCCAATATAGAGTGCTTTGCATCAATTTTCGCGTTTTTTTTTTGTAGGTAACAAGCTCAAAAACACTCAAAATATACCTTTTTAGTAACGTTTTTCTATTTCTTGATATTGGTTGCTTTGCATCCGTTTTAGCGTTTTTTCTACGTAAAACACTGAGAAGACATGTTTTCAGTAACTTTGTTTTTGATTCTCATATAGAGTGAGTTCCTTATCATTTATCATTTTGGTGCCTAACATGCTAAAAAACACCCAAAACACACATTTCTGGTAAGGTCGTTTAATTTCCTTATATAGGAGGCTTTGCATGCAATTTAGGGTTTGGTACATAACAGTCCGAAAAAAGAAGCTGAAATTAACTTTTTTTGGTAATATTCTTTTATCATATGATTGCCCAGAATTTTCCCAGAATTTTGTCATCTCGGTACTATGAAGATGAATAAAAAAATAAATAAAAAAAAATCCTATTTTTCTATTTTTTTATTTTTTATTTTCTAAATAAAGAGTATTATTTGTGGGTTTTAGCTTTTTGCTACTTAAGGAACTTAAAAAACCCTCATAATACACGTTTCTCGTAATATACTTTTGTTTCCCAAATATAATGTTCTTTGCATGTATTTAAGCGTTTTTATAGATAACATGATAAAAAACACCCAAAATACATGTTTTTGGTAATGTTATTCTGTTTCTTCATAAAGTTTGTTTTGCATGCGTTTTAGCGGTTTGTTATATAAGGAGCTCAAAAAAAACTGAAGGGCAAGTTTTTGGTATGAATTGGTGTTATTCCAATGTAATATGATTGCCTATCACGCTCAAAAACACTTAAAAGACACTTTTCTGGTAATGTCATTTTTTTCTCACATAAAGGTGATTTCGCATGCAATTTTGGGTTTTGGTAACTAAGAATGTGAAAAGCACTCAAAAAACACGCATTTAGTAACGTTGTTCTGTTTCTCAATTAAGAGTGTTTTTCATGAGTTTCAGCATTTTGATATCTAGGAACCTTCTCCATATACACAAGTTTTTGTGTTTTTTGCCTTTTAGTTCGTTTGAACTATAAAAAAAACTCATTATACACTTTTCTTGCAAATTCCTTTTGTTTTCTAATATAGAGTGCTTTGCATCAATTTTCCCGTTTTTTGTAGGTAACAAGCTCAAAAACACTCAAAATATACCTTTTTGGTAAAGTTTTTCTCTTTCTTTATATTGGTTGGCTTGCATCCGTTTTAGCGTTTTTGTACCTAAAACACTGAAAAGACACGTTTTCAGCAAATTTTGTTTTGGATTCTCATATAGAGTGAGTTTCTTATTATTTATCGTTTTGGTGCCTAATATGCTGATAAACACTAAAAAAAACAGATTTCTGGTAAGGTCGTTTAATTTCCTCATATAGGAGTTTTTGGATGCACTTTAGGGTTTGGTATATAAGTCCAAAAAAAAAAAACTAAAATTATCTTTTTTGATCATTTTCTTTTATCATATAATAGACCTGAATTTTCCCAGAATTTTGGTATCTCGGTACCTATGAAGATAAATAACAAAAAAAAATCCTTTTTTTTAATTTTCTACCTTTTTTTTCTAAATAAAGAGTGTTATTTGTTTTTTTGTAATTTTATTCTGTTTCTCCATAAAAGGTGTTTTGCATGCGTTTTAGCGTTTTGGTATGTAATGAGCTCAAAAACACTTAAAGGCAAGTTCTTGGTAAAAGTTGTTTTTATTTCCATGTAATGTGATTACCCTACTTTTTATTGCTTTATTGCCTAACACGCTTAGAAACACTCAAAAGACACTTTTCTGGTAATATCATTTTTTTTCCCATATAAAGCTAGTTTTGCATGGAATTTGGGGTTTTGGTATCTAAGAATGTGAAAAAAAACCTCAAAACACAGGCATTTAGTAAGGTTGTTCTATTTTTTAATTAAAAGTGTTATTCATGAGTTCCAGCATTTTGATATGTAAGAAACTTTTCTAATACACACATTTGGTAAGGTATTTCTGTTTCAAAATTAAAAGTGTTATTTATGATTTTCAGCTTTTTGGTATGTAAGAAACTTCATTATGTACACGAGTTTTTGAGCTTTTTACCTTGTGGTTCTTGTCAAACTATAAAACACTCATACATGTTTCTCGTAACGTCCTTTTCTTTGTCAATAAAAAAGTGCTTTCCATCCATTTTTGCATTTTTTGTAGGTAACAAGCTGAAAAACACATCAAAATATATCTTTTTGGTAATATTATTCTATTTCTTCATATTGGTTGGTTTACATCCGTTTTAGCGTTTTTCAACGTAAATCACTGAAAAGACACGTTTTCAGTAATATTGTTGAAATATCTGAAAAAAAACACTCAAAAGATAGGTTTCTGGTAAAGTCGTGTAATTTCCCCATATTGGTGGATTTGCATACACTTCAGGGTTTGTACATAACTTCGGAAAAAAGCTAAAATTATTATTTTTTATGCTTTTTTTTTATTTCCATGAATTTTACCAGAATTTTGATATCTCGGTACCTATGAAGATTAATTAGAAAAAAAAAAATTCTCTCTATAAAGAGTCTTATTTGTGGGTTTTAGCTTTTTGGAACTGAAGTAACTTAAAAACACTCATAATACACGATTTTCGTAATGTCCTTTTCGTTTTGTTATACAAACGTAGGGTTCTTTACATGTATTTAAGCGTTTTTATAGGTTACATGATCAGAAACAATCAAAATACATGTTTTTGGTAATGCTATTCTGTTTCTCCATAAATGGTGTTTTGCACGCGTTTTAGAGATTTAGTATGTAAGGAGTTCAAAAACACTTAAAGGCAAGTTCTTCGTAAAAGTTGGTTTTATTCCCATGTAATATGATTGTTCTGCTTTTAAGTGCTTTGTTGCATATCACGATCAAAAACACTAAAAAGACACTTTTTGGTAATGTCATTTTTTTTCCCACATGAAGGTAGTTTCGCAAGTAATTTGGCATTTTTGTAACTAAGAATGTGAAAAGCACTCAAAATACACAATTTGGTAAGGTAGTTCTGTTTATCAATTAAAAGTGTTATTCATGCATTTCATCATTTCGGTATGTAAGATATTTCTCTATAAATACAAGTTTTTGCGTTTATTGCCTTGTGGTTCATTTAAAACTATAAAAGAACTCATTATACACGTTTCTCGTAATGTCCTTTTGTTTCCTAATATAGAGTACTTTACATCCATTTTCGCATTTTTTTGTTGCTAACAACCTCAAAAATACTCAAAATATATCTTTTTGGTAGTTATTCTATTTTATCATATAGGTTGGTTTGCCTCCGCTTCAGCGTTTTTCTACGTAAAACACTGAAAAGACTCGTTTTCAGTAATTTTGTTTTGGATTCACATATTGACTAACTTCCATATTATTTATCGTTTTGGTGCGTAACATGCTGAAGACAGGTTTCTGTTAAAATCGTTTAACTTCCCTATATAGGTGTCTTTGCATGCACTTTAGGGTTTGGTACATAACAATCCGAAAAAATAGCTATAATTAACTTTTTTGGTAATGTTCTTTTTTCCACATAAATTCTCTGAATTTTGGTAGAATTTTGGCATCTCAGTACCTATAAGGATGAATAACCAAAAAAAAAAAAATCTCATTTTTCTATTTTTTTGTTCATTATTTTTTTTCTCAATAGAGAGTGTTATTTGTGGGTTTTAGCTTTTAGGTACTGAAGGAACTTAAAAAACACTCATAATACACGATTCTCGTAATGTCCTTTCGTTTCACAAACATAAGGTTCATTGCATGTATTTAGTCGTTTTTATAGATAATATGATCAAAAACACTCAAAGTACATTTATTTGGTGATATTATTCTGTTTCTCCATAAAATTTATTTTGCATGCGTTTTAGCGTTTTGGTATGTAAGGAATTCAAAAACACTTCAAGGCAAGTTCTTGGTAAAATTTGGTTTTATTCCCATTTAATATGATTGCCCTTCATTTTAGTGCTTTATTGCGTAACACGCTCAAAAACACTCAAAGGACATGCAAGGCCTCGCATATGAGGAAATTAGAGACCTTACCAGAAATCTGTGTTTTGAGTGTTATTCAGCATGTTAGGCACCAAAACGATAAATAATAAGGAACTCACTCTATGTGGGAATCCAAAAGAAAATTACTGAAAACGTGTCTTCTCAGTGTTTTACGTAGAAAACCGCCAAAACTTATGCAAACCAACCAATATCAAGAAGCAGAAAAACATTTTAAAAAATGTATATTTTGAGTGTTTTTGAGATTGTTACCTAAAAAGAAACGCAAAAATTGATACAAAGCACTCTATATTGGGAAACAAAGGGACATTGCGAGAAAAGTGTATAATGAATGTTTTATAGTTGAAAAAAAAACACAAGGCAAAAAACGCAAAAAATCGTGTATATGGAGAAGCTTCCTAGATGTTAAAATGCTGAAATTCATGAATAACACTCTTAATTGAGAAACAGAACAACCTTAGTGAATGCGTGTCAAAAACACTTAAAGGCAAGTTCTTCGTAAAAGTTGGTTTTATTCCAATGTAATGTGATTGCCCTGCTTTTTAGTGCTTTATTGCCTAACACGCTCAAAAACACTCAAAGATACTTTTCTGGTAATGTCATTTTTTTCCCACATAAAGTTAGTTTCGCATGGAATTCGGGGTTTTGGTAACTAAGAATGTAAAAAACACTCAAAATACATGCATTTAGTAAGGTTGTTCTGTTTCTTGATTAAGGGTGTTATTCATGAGTTTCAGCATTTTGGTATCTTAGAAACTTCTCCACACAGACGCGTTTTTGCGTTGTTTGCCTTGTGATTCTGGTGAAACTATAAAACACTCATTATACACGTTTTTCGTTATGTCCTTTTTTTTCCTAATATACAGTGCTTTGCATCCATTTTTGCGTTTTTTTTATGTAACAAGCTCAAAAACACACAAAATATACTTTTCTGGTAATATTCTATTTTTTCATATTGGTTGGTTTGCATCCGTTTTAGAGTTTTTTCTACGTAAATCTTTTAAAAGACACGTTTTCAGTAATTTTGTTTTGAATTTCCATAGAGAGTGACTTTAATATTATCTATCGTTTTGGTGCCTAACATGCGTAAAAACACTCAAAAGACAGGTTTCTTGTCGAGTCGTTAAATTTTCCCAAATAGGTGGCTTTGCATACACTTTATGATTTGGTACATAACTCCGAAAAAAAGGTAAAATTAACTTTTACGATAATGTTCTTTTTTCCACAAAATTTCCCTGAATTTTGGCAGAATTTTGGCATCTTGGTACCTATAAACATGAATAACAAAAAAATGAAAATGCTATTTTTTTATTTATTATTTTTTTCTCTATAAAGAGTGTTATTTGTAGGTTTTAACGTTTTGGTACTTAAGCAACTTAAAAACATTCATAATACACATTTCTCATTTCGTTTCCCAAATAGAGGGATCTTTGCATGTATTTAAGCGTTTTTATAGGTAACATGATAAAAAAAAACACTCAAAACACTTGTTTTTTGGTAATGTTATTCTGCTTCTCCATAAAGGAGTGTTTTGCATGCGTTTTAGCGATTTCTTATGTAAGGAGCTGAAAAACACTTCAAGGCAAGTTCTTGGTAAAAGTTGGTTTTATTCCAATGTAATATGATTGCCCTGCTTTTTAGTGCTTTATTGCCCAACACGCTCAAAAACACTCAAAAGACACTTCTGGTAATGTCATTTTTTTCCCACATAAAGCTAGTTTCGCAAGCTATTTGAGTTTTTGCTAAGAATGTGAAAAACACTCAAAATACACGCATTTGGTAATGTTTTTCTGTTTCTCAATTAAGATTGTTATTCATAAGTTTTAGCATTTTGGTATCTAAGAAACTTCTTTATATACACAACTTTTTGCGTTTTTTTTTACCTTGTGGTTCTTGTGAAGCACAAGTTCTTTTGCCCGAAAATAATAAGACACTCATTATAGACGTTTCTCGTAATGTCCTTTTCTTTCCCAATAGGGAGTGCTTTGCATTCATTTTCGCGTTTTTTCTAGGTAACAAGCTCAAAAAAACTCAAAATATACCTTTTTGGTAATGTTATTCTATTTCTTCATATTGGTTGGTTTTCATCCGTTTTCGCGTTTTTCTACGTAAAACACCGAAAAAACACGTTTTCAGTAATTTTGTTTTCGATTCCCAAAGAATATTGCCAGAATTTTGGCATCTTAGTACCTATGAAGATGAATAAAAAAAAATATATATTTTATATTATTTTGTTTTTCTCTATAAAGAGTTTTATTTGTGGGTTTTAGCTTTTTTGGTACTTAAGGAACTTAAAAACACTCATAATACACGTTTCACGTAATGTCCTTTCGATTCCCAAACATAAGGTTCTTTGCATGTATTTAAGCGTACTGAAAGTACATGTTTTTAGTAATGTTTCTCCGTAAAAGGGTGTTTTTGCATGCGTTTTAGCGTCTTGGTATGTATGGAGTTAAAAAAAACAAACACAAAGGCAAGTTCTTCGCAAAAGTTGGTTTTCTTGCCATGTAATGTGAATGTTCTGCTTTTTAGTGTTTTTGTTGAATATCACGCTAAAAAACACTCATAAGACACTTTTCTGGTAATATTTTTTTTTTCCCCACATAAAGCTAGCTAGTTTCGCATATAATTTGGGATTTTTCATAATTAAGAATGTGAAAAACACTCAAAATACACACATTTGTTAATGTAGTTCTGTTTCTGAATTAAAAGTGTTATTCATGCATTTCAGCATTTTGGTATGTAAGAAACTTCTCTATATACACGAGTTTTTGCGTTTTTTGCCTTGTGGTTCGTGTGAAACTATAAAACACTCATTATACACGTTTCTCGTAATGTTCTTTTGTTTCCCAATATAGAGTGCTTTCCATCCATTTTCGAATTTTTTCTAGGTAACAAGCTGAAAAACACTCAAAATATATCTTTTTGGTAATGTTATTCTATTTCTTCATATTGGTTGGTTTGCATCCGTTTTAGCGTTTTTCTTCGTAAATCACTGAAAAGACATGTTTTGAGTAATATTGTTGAAATTGCTGAAAAACACTCAAAAGACAGATTTCTGGTAAAGTCCTGTAATTTCCCGATATAGGTGCCATTGTATGCACTTTTGGGTTTGGTACATAATTCCAGAAAAAAGCTAAAGTGTTTTTTTTTATATGTCCTTTCGTTTGACAGACATAGGGTTCTTTGCATATATTTAAGCGTTTTTATAGGTAACATGATCAAAAACACTCAAAATACATGTTTTTGGTAATGTTATTCTGTTTCTCCATAAAGGGTGTTTTGCATGCGTTTTAGCGTTTTGGTATGTAAGGAGTTAAAAACACTTAAAGGCAAGTTCTTCGTAGAAGTTAGTTTTATTCCTATATAATGTGATTATTCTGCTTTTTAGTGCTTTGTTGCATATCACGCTCAAAAACACTCAAAAGACACTTTTCTGATAATGTCATTTTTTTCCCACATAAAGCTAGTTTCGCATGTAATTTAGGATTTTCGTAACTAAGAATGTGAAAACACTCAAAATACACACATTTGGTAAGGCAGTTCTGTTTCTCAATTAAAAGTGTTATTCATGAGTTTTAGCATTTTGGTATGTAAGAAACTTCTCTATATACACGAGTTTTTGCGTTTTTTATCTTGTGGTTCTTGTGAAACTATAAAATAATCATTATACACGTTTCTCTAAATGTCCTTTTGCTTCCCCATATATAGTGCTTTTACATCCATTTTCGCGTTTTTTGTAGGTAAAAAGGTTAAAAGGTAAAAAGGTAAAAATAAAGGTAAAAAAATCAAAAACACTTTTTGGTAATGTTATTCTATTTTTTCATATTCGTTGCTTTGCATCCGTTTTAGCGTTTTTTCTACGTGAAACACTGAAAAGAAACGTTTTCAGTAATTTTGTTTTGGATTTACATATTGACTGATTTCCATATTATTTATCGGTTTGGTGCCTAACATGCTGAAAAACACTGAAAAGACAGGTTTCTGGTAAAGTCGTTTAATTTCCTCATATAGGTGGCTTTGCATGCACTTTAGGGTTTGGTAAATAAAAATCCGAAAAAAAAGCTATAATTAACTTTTTTGATAATATTCTTTTTTCCACTTAAATTCACTGAATTTTGGCAGAATTTTGGCATCTCGGTACTTAAGAAAATCAATACAAAAAAAAAATGCAATTTTTCTGATTTATTTTTTTATTTTTGTTTCTCTTTAAAGAGTGTTATTTGTGAGTTTTAACGTTTTGGTACTTAAGGAACTTAAAAACAGTCATAATACACGTTTCTCGTAATGTCCTTTCGTTTCCCAAAGATAGGGTTCTTTGCATGTATTTAAGTGTTTTTATAGGTAAAATAATCAAAAACACTTAAAACATGTTTTTTGTAATGTTTTTCTGCTTCTCCATAAAGGAGTGTTTTGCATGCGTTTTAGCGTTTTGGTATGTAAGGAGCTCAAAAAGACATAATGGCAAGTTCTTGGTCAAAGTTGGTTTTATTCCCATTTAATGTGATTGCCCAGCTTTTTAGTGCTTTATTGCCTAACACGCTCAAAAACACTCAAAAGACACTTCTGGTAATGTCATTTTTTTCCCACATAAAGCTAGTTTCGCAAATTATTTGGGATTTTGCTAACTAAGAATGTGAAAAACACTGAAAATACACGCTTTGGTAAGGTTGTTCTGTTTAACAATTAAGATTGTAATTCATGAGTTTCAGCATTTTGGTATCTAAGAAACTTCTTTATATACACGAGTTTTTGCGTTTTTTGCCTTGTGGTTCTTGTGAACCACAAGTTCTTTTGCTCAAAAATAATAAGACACTCATTATACACGTTTCTCGTAATGTCCTTTTGTTTCCCAATAGGGACTGGTTTGCATCCATTTTCACCTTCTTTTGTAGGTAACAAGCTCAAAAACACTCAAAATATACTTTTTTGGTAATGTTATTGTATTTTTTTTTTTCATATTGGTTGGTTTGCATCCGATTTAGCGTTTTTCTACGTAAAACACCGAAAAGACACGTTTTCAGTAATTTTGTTTTAGATTCCCAATATAGAGTGACTTCTATGTTATTTATCGTTTTGGTGCCCAACATGCTGAAAAACACTCATAAGATTTTTCTGGCAAAGACGTTTGATTTCCCCATATAGGTGGTTTTGCATGCACTTTAGGGTTTGCTACATAACAGTCGAAGAAAAAAAGCTAAAATTAACTTTTTTGATAATGTTCTTATTTCACAAAATTTCATGAATTTTGCCCGAATTTTGGCATCTCGGTAACTGTGAAGATGAATAAGAAAGAAAAAAAATATCGTATTTTTTTATTTATTTATTGTTTTTTTCTCAATAAAGAGTGTAATTTGTGGCTTTTAACTTTTTCGTACTTAATGAACTTAAAAACATTCATAATACACGTTTCTCGTAATGTCCTTTCGTTTCCCAAAAAATAGGGTTATTTGCATATATTTAAGCGTTTTTATTGGTAACATGATCAAAAACATTCAAAATGTATGTTTTTGGTTGTGTTATTCTGTTTCACCATAAACTGTATTTTGCCTGCATTTTAGTGTTTTGGTATATAAGGAGCTCAAATACACTTAAAGGCAAGTTCTTGTTAAAAATTGGTTTTATTCTAATGTAATGTAATTGCCTTGCTTTTTAGTGCTTTTTTGCCTAACACGCTTTGGAAGTTTTTAAATTTATAATGTACCAAAACGATAAGACATGCAAAACACCCTTCCTGCAGAAACATAAAAACATTACCAAAAACGAGCATTTTTGGTGATTTTTCAGCTTGTTATGTACAAAAGTGTCAAAATGCATATAAAGTATCCAAATAAGAAAACGAAAAGACGTTAAGAGAAACCAGTATTATGAGTTTTTTTTTTTTTTTTTTAAGCTTATTAGGTACCGAAAACGCACGATTTGCCTTCTGTATGGAGAAAACGTGCATTTTAAGTGTATTTAGCTTTGTTAGGTATCAAAACGCCAAAATGCATGCAAAGCACCCGAAATGGGGAAAATAAACGACATTTCCAGAAACATGTCTTTTGAGAGTTTATGAGCGTGTTAGGCACAAAAAGGTCTTAAAAAGCATGGAAAGTGTCGTAAATGGGAAAACATTAAGTGTTTTGAGGTATTTACATACCAAACCGCTAAAACGGTTGCAAACACACTTTATGGAGAAACTCAATAGCTTTACCACAAACATGCATTTTGAGAGGTTTTGCGCTTGTTACGTACAAAAACGATAAAATACATGCAAATAACCCTAAAAGGGGAAAATAAAACATAACGTATATTTTGAGTGGTATTGAGCTTGATAGGTACCAGAACACTAAAACGTATGAATATACTCTATATGGAGAAACGGAACAAGATTAACCAACCCTTGTGTTTTAAGGTTTTTTTCACGTTATTAGGTACTGCAACGCGAAAATGCATGCAAAGTATACTATATGGGGAAAGGAAACATTTCCAGAAACATGTCCTTTCACTGTTTATGAGCATGTTATGTACCAAGAAGCTAAAAACCAAGGAAAGCACCCTATAAGAGAACACAAAAGATTACAAAAACTTTTAATTTCAGTGCTTATGAGCTACTTACATACAAAAACACTTAAACGCATCCAAAACGCTTTGAAAAAACTGAATAACATTAGCAAAAAAGCGTGTATTTTCAATGTTTTGAGCTTGTTACGCAAAAAAAAAGTAACCAACGACATTGAGAAAGTTATATAAAGAGTGTTTTTGAGCTTCTCAGGTACCAAAACGCGAAAATGCATAAATAATACTCTCTTTAGAGAAACAAAACAATATTAGATACCAAAACGTTAAAAAGTAACGAAAGCTCCCTATTTGGAAAAGCAAAACATTACCAAAAGCGTGTATTTTGAGAGTTTTTACAGCTACTTACGTACCAAAACGCTAAAATGCATGCAAAGCACATTTTATGGAGAAACAGAATAACATTACCAGAAACGTGCATTTTGAGTTTTTTTTTTTATCTTACGTATAAAAAAAAGTAAAAATGCATGCAAAACATCCTAAATGGCGATACGAAAAGAAATAAAAAGACACTTCATTTATCAGTGTTTTTGAGATTCTTAGGTAGCAAAATGCACAAACGCATGTATAACATTGTATGTAAAGAAACAGAAGAACATTACCGAAAACGCATATTTTGAGTGTTTTTTTCACATTGTTACGTAACAAAAACGCCAAAATGCATGGAAATCACCCAATATGGATAAAATAAAGGACATTACGAGAAAGATGCCATTAGTGTTTTTGAGCGTCTTGGGTACCAAACGCGAAAACTATTTAGTACCACTGTATATGGAGAAACAGAACATTACCAAAAACGTTTATTTTGTGTTTTTCACAATTTTATGTACCAAAACGTCAAAATGACTCCAGAGCACCATCTATGGGGAGATGAAACGATATTTCCAGAAAAATGTCTTTTGTGTGTCGATAGTTGTTGTTAGGTACCAAAGTTATAAAAAGCATGGAAAGCTACCTATATGAAAGAAAAAGTCAACCAAAAATTTATCTTTTGGGTATTTTCAGCTACTTACGTACCATAACGCTGAGATATATGCAAAACACCCTTTATTACCATAAACAATATTTTTTCTTTTTACATATAAAAAGAAACATAAATGCATGCAAAATACTTTGCATGAGGAAACAAAAAGACATTAGAAGAATCTTTTATAATGAGTTTTTTTTTTTATTTCTTAGGTACCAAGATCTGTTTGACGCATTGAAGAACAGTCTATATGGAGAAAAGAACAAGATTACCAAAAATGTGCTTTTTGAGTGTTTTTCACATTGTTAGGTACGAAAACACTCTATAAAGAGTGTTATTTGTGGGTTTTAGCTTTCTTATACTTAACGAACTTAAAAAAAAACTCATAATACACGTTTCTCGTAACGTCCTTTCATTTTCCAAACATAGGGTTCTTTCGATGTATTTTAGCTTTTTTTTATAGGTAACATGATGAAAAACACTCAAAATACATGTTTTTTGGTAATATTATTCTGTTTCTCCATAAAGGGTGTTTTGCATGCGTTTTAGCGTTTTGGTATGTAAGGAGCTCAAAAACACTTAAAGGCAAGCTCTTCGTAAAAGTTCGTTTTATTCCCATGTAATGTGATTCCCGTGCTTTTTACTGCTTTATTGCCTATCACGCTCAAAAACTATTTCGTAATGTCATTTTATTTTCCCACATAAAGCTAGTTTCGCATGCATTTTAGGGTTTTGATAACTAAGAATGTGAAAAGCACTCAAAATACACGCATTTGGTAAAGTTGTTCTGTATTCTTAATTAAGAGTGTTATTCCTGAGTGTTAGCATTTTGGTATCTAAGAAAATTCTTTATATACACGAGTTTTTGCGTTTTTTGCCTTGTGGTTCTTGTGAAACTATAAAACACTCATTATATACATTTCTCGTAATGTCCTTTTGTATCCCAATATAGAGTGCTTTCCATCCATTTTCGCATTTTTTGAAGGTAAGAAGCTCAAAAACATTAAAAATATACCTTTTTCGTAATATTATTCTATTTCTTCATATTCGTTGGTTTGCATCCTGTTTAGCGTTTTTCTTCGTAAAACACCTAAAGGACTTTTTTTCAGTAATTTTGTGATGGATTCCCATTTTGAGTGACTTCCATATTATTTATCGTTTTGGTTCCTAACATGCTAAAAAACACTCAAAAGACAGGTTTCTGACAAAATTGTTTAATTTCCCAATATAGGAGGCTTTGGATGCATTTTAGGGTTTGGTATATAACAGTCCGAAAAAAAGATAAATTAACATTTTTTCATAATGTTCTTTTTTTACATAATTTCTCTGAATTTTTCCAGAAATTTGGCATCTCGGTACCTATGAAGATGAATAACAAAAAAAAAAAAATCCTATATTTTTTATTTATTTATTTTTTTCTCTATAAAGAGTGTTATTTATTGGTTTTAGCTTTTTGGTACTTAAGGAACTTAAAAAAACACTCATAATACACGTTTCTCGAAATGTTCTTTCGTTTCTCAAACATAAGGTTTTTTCATGTACTGAAGCGCTTTTATAGGTAACATGATCAAAAACACTCAAAATACATGTTTTTGGTAATGTTATGATGTTTTTCCATGTAGGGTGTTTTGCATGCTTTTTTTTTTAGCGTTTTGGTATATAAGGAGCTCAAAAATACTTAAAGGCAAGTTCTTGCTAAAAGTTGGTTTTATTCCTATGTAATGTGATTACCCTGCTTTTTATTGCTTTATTGCCTATCATGCTAAAAAAAAAAAAAAAACACTTAAAAGACACTTTTCTGGTAATGTCATTTTTTTCCCACATAAAGCTACTTTCACATGCAATTTGGGGTTTTGGTAACTAAGAATGTGAAAAACACTCAAAATACACGCATTTGGTAAGGTTGTTCTGTTTTTCAATTATTAGTGTTATTCAGGAGTTTCAGCATTTTGGTATCTAAGAAACTTCTCCATATATACGAGTTTTTGCGTTTTTTGCCTTGTGGTTCTTCAGAATCTATAAAACACTCATTATACACATTTCTCGTAATGTCCTTTTGTTAACCAATAGAGAGAGCTATGCATCCATTTTCACGTTTTTTGTAAGTAAACAGTTCAAAAACACTAAAAATGTAAATTTTTGGTAATGTTATTCTATTTCTTCATATTGGTTGGTTTGCATCCCTTTTAGCGTTTTTCTACGTAAAACACGGAAAAGACACGTTTTCAGTAATTTTGTTTTGGAGTCCCACATAGAATGACTTCCATATTAATTACTGTTTTGGTGACTAACATGCTGAAAAACACTCACAACACAGGTATCTCGCAAAGTCCTCTTTTAGAGACTTTGGTGAAACTTTTGCTGTTGCCTTGGACATATCAAAAGCCTTTGATAGAGTCTGGCACAAAGCTTTGATTTCAAAACTACCCTCGTACGGTTTCTATCCTTCTCTCTGTAACTTCATCTCAAGTTTCCTTTCTAACCGTTCTATTGCTGCTGTGGTAGACGGTCACTGTTCTTCTCCTAAATCTATTAACAGTGGTGTTCCTCAGGATTCTGTCCTGTCACCCACTCTCTTCTTATTATTCATTAATGATCTTCTAAACCAAACTTCTTGTCCTATCCACTCCTATGCTGATGATACCACCCTGCACTTTTCCACGTCTTTTCATAGACGTCCAACCCTTCAGGAGGTAAACATATCACGCAGGGAAGCCACAGAACGCCTGACTTCTGATCTTTTTAAAATTTCTGATTGGGGCAGAGCAAACTTGGTATTGTTCAATGCCTCAAAAACTCAATTCCTCCATCTATCAACTCGACACAATCTTCCAGACAACTATCCCCTCTTCTTCAATGACACTCAACTGTCCCCCTCTTCTACACTGAACATCCTCGGTCTGTCCTTTACTTATAATCTGAACTGGAAACTTCACATCTCATCTCTAGCTAAAACAGCTTCTATGAAGTTAGGTGTTCTGAGACGTCTCCGCCAGTTTTTCTCACCCCCCCAGCTGCTAACTCTGTACAAGGGCCTTATCCGTCCATGTATGGAGTATGCTTCACATGTCTGGGGGAGTTCCACTCATACTGCTCTTCTAGACAGGGTGGAATCAAAAGCTTTTCGTCTCATCAACTCCTCTCCTCTAACTGACTGTCTTCAGCCCCTCTCTCACCGCCGCAATGTTGCATATCTAGCTGTCTTCTACCGCTATTTTCATGCCAACTGCTCTTCTGATCTTGCTAACTGCATGCCTCCCCTTCTTCCGCGGCCTCGCTGCACAAGACTTTCTTCTTTCTCTCACCCCTATTCTGTCCACCTCTCTAACACAAGAGTTAACCAGTATTCTCAATCATTCATCCCTTTCTCTGGTAAACTCTGGAACTCTCTGCCTTCTTCTGTATTTCCACCTTTCTATGACTTGAATTCCTTCAAGAGGGAGGTTTCAAGACACTTATCCACCAATTTCTGACCACTGCTTTGACCCTTTTATGGGACTGGCATTTCAGTGGGCATTTTTTTTATTAGATTTTTGTTGCCCTTGGCCAGTATCCTTCCTACATAAAAAAAAAAAGTCGTTTAATTTCCTCATATAGTTAGCTTTGCATGCACTTTAGGGTTTGGTACATAACAGTCCGAAAAAAAGCTGAAATTAACTTTTTTGATAATGTTCTTTTTTTTATATAATTTCCCTGAAATTTTGCCAGAATTTTAGCATCTTGGTACCTATGAAGAAGAATAACAAAAAAAAATCCTATTTTTTTATTTATTTATTTATTTTTTCTCTCTATAAAGAAGTTTTAGCACGAGTTTTTGCGTTTTTTGCCCTGTGGTTCTTTTCAACTATAAAACATTCATTATACACTTTTCTCGCAATGTCCCTTTGTTTCCAAATATAGAGTGCTTTGCATCAATTTTCGCGTTTTTTTTTTTGTAGGTAACAAGCTCAAAAACACTCAAAATATACCTTTTTGGTAATGTTTTTCTACTTCTTGGTATTAGTTGGTTTGCATCCGTTTTAGCGTTTTCCTACGTAAAACACTGAGAAGACACGTTTTCAGTAATTTTGTCTTGGTTTGCCATATAGAGTGAGTTCCTTATTATTTATCGTTTTGGTGCCTAACATGCTGAAAACACTCAAAACACAGATTTATGGTAAGGTCGTTTAATTACCTTATATGGGAGGCTTTGCATGCACTTTAGGATTTGGTACATAACAGTCCGAAAAAAAAAGCTAAAATCAACTTTTTTGATAATATTCTCTTATCATATAATTGCCTTTAATTTTCGCAGAATTTTGGCATTTCGTTACCTATGAAGATGAATAACAAAAAAAAAAAAATCCTATTCTTTAATTTTTTTGTTTATTTATTTTTCTAAATAAAGAGTGGATTTTAGGTTTTTGGTACTTAACAAACTTAAAAAAACTTATAATATACGTTTCTCGTAATGTCCTTTTGTTTCCCAAACATAAGGTTCTTTTCATGTATTTAAGCGTTTTTATAGATAACATGATCCATCAAGTTTGTTTTTCCATAAAGTTTGATTTGCATGCGTTTTAGCGGTTTAGTATATAAGGAGCTCAAAAACACTTAAAAGCAAGTTCTTGATAAAAAAAATTGGTTTTATTCAAATGTAATGTGATTGACCTGCTTTTTAGTGCTTTATTGCCTATAAGGCTCAAAAACGCTCAAAAACACTCATTTTTCTGGTAATGTCATTTTTTTCTCACATAAAGGTGGTTTCGCATGCATTTTGGGGTTTTGGTAACTAAGAATGTGAAAAGCTCTCAAAATACACGCATTTAGTAAGGTTGTTCTGTTTCTGAATTAGGAATGTTATTCATGAGTTTCAGCATTTTGGTATCTAGGAAACTTCTCCATATCCACAAGTTTTTGCGTTTTTTGCCTTTTGGTTCTTTTGAACTATAAAACACTCATTGTACACTTTTCTTGCAATGTCCTTTTATTTCCTAATATAGAGTGCTTTGCACTCAAAATATACCTTTTGGTAATGTTTTTTCTATTTTTTTTATATTGGTTGGTTTGCATCCGTTTTAGCGTTTTTCTACGTAAAACACTGAGAAGACACGTTTTTAGTAGTTTTGTTTTGGATTCCCATATAGAGTGAGTTCCTTATTTATTTATCGTTTTGGTGCCTAACATTCTAAAAAACACCCAAAAGACAGATTTCTTTTAAGGTCGTTTAATTTCCTCATATAGGAGGCTTTGCATGCACTTTAGGGTTTGGTATATAACAGTCCGAAAAAAAAGCAAAAAATTAACTTTTTTGATCATTTTCATCATAATAGTCATTAATCATATAATAGCCCGGAATTTTCCCAGAATTTTGGCATCTCGGTACCTATGAAGATGAATAACAAAAAAATAAATAAATCCTATTTTTTTTTATTATTTTTTTTTTCTAAATAAAGAGTGTTATTTGTGGGTTTTAGCTTTTTGGTACTTAAGGAACTAAAAAACACACATAATACATATTTCTCGTAATGTCCTTTCGTTTCCCAAACATAAGGTTCTTTGCATGTATTTAAAACACTCAAAATACATGTTTTTGGTATGGTTATTCTGTTTGTCCTTAAAAGGTGTTTTGCATGCGTTTTAGCGTTTTGGTATGTAATGAGCTCAAAAACACCTAAAGGCAAGTTCTTGGTAAAAGTTGGTTTTATTCCCATGTAATGTGATTGCCCAAACACTCACTGTGATTGCTCAAAAACACTCGAAACACATTTTCTGGTAATTTTATTTTTTTCCCACATAAAGCTAGTTTCGCATGGAATTTAGGGTTTTGGTAACTAAGAATGAAAAACACTCAAAATACAGGCATTTAGTAAGGTTGTTCTGGTTCTTAATTAAAAGAATTATTCATGAGTTTAAGCATTTTGGTATGTAAGATACTTTTTTAATACACACATTCGGTAAGGTAGTTCTGTTTCTCAATTAAAAGTGTTATTTATGAGTTTCAGCATTTTGGTATGTAAGAAACTTCTTTATGCACACGAGTTTTTTAGTTTTTTGCCTTGTGGTTCTTGTGAAACTATAAAACACTCATTATACACGTTTCCCGTAATGTCCTTTTCTTTCCTAATATAGAGTGCGTTTCATCCATTTTCGTATTTTTTTGTAGGTAACAAGCTCAAAAACACATCAAAATATATATTTTTGGTAATGTTATTCTATTTTTTCATATTGGTTGGTTTGCATCCGTTTTAGCGTTTTTCTACGTAAATCACTGAAAAGACACGTTTTCAGTAATATTGTTGAAATTGCTGAAAAAAAACACTCAAAATGCAGGTTTCTGGTAAAGTCGAGTAATTTCTCCATATAGGTGGCTTTGCATGCACTTCAGGGTTTGGTACATAACTCCGGAAAAAAGCTAAAATTATTTTTTTGTAATAATTTTTTTTTACAAAATCTCCCTGATTTTTTCCAGAATTTTGGTATCTCGGTACCTATGAAAATGAATAAGAAAAATTTTGTTTTCTCTATAAAGTGTTATTTGTGAGTTTTAGCTTTTTGGTACTTAAGGAACTTAAAAACACTCATAATACACGATTTTCGTAATGTCCTTTTCTTATACAAACATAGGGTTCTTTACATGTTTTTTATAGGTAACATGATCAAAAACACTTAAAATACATATTTTTGGTAATGTTATTCTGTTTCTCCATAAAGGGTGTTTTACATGCGTTTTAGCGTTTTGGTATGTAAGAAGTTAAAAAACACTTAAAGGCAAGTTCTTCGTAAAAGTTAGTTTTATTCCCAAGTAATGTGATTGTCCTGCTATTTAGTGCTTTGTTACATATCACGCTCAAAAATATTCAAAAGACATTTTTCTGGTGGCCATTTTTTTTCCCACATAAAGCTAGTTTCGCATGTAATTTGGCAATTTCGTAACTATGTGAAAAACACTCAAAATACACATTTTATTAGGGTAGTTCTGTTTCTCGATTAAAGTGTTATTCATGCATTTCATCATTTTGGTATATAAGAAACTTCTCTATATACACGAGTTTTTGCGTTTATTGCCTTGTGGTTCTTGTGAAACTATAAAACACTCATTATACACGTTTCTCGTAATGTTCTTTTGTTTCCTAATATAGAGTCTTTTCCATCCATTTTTGCATTTTTTGCAGGTTAAAAACACTCAAAATATATCTTTTTGGTAATGTTATTCTATTTCTTCATATTGGTTGGTTTGCATCCGTTTTAGCGTTTTTCTTCGTAAATCTCTGAAAAGACTCATTTTCAGTAATATTGTTGAAATTGCATCTTGTACAGGTTTCTGGTAAAGTCGTGTAATTTTCCCATATAGGAAGCTTTGCATGCACTTCAAGGTTTGTTACATAACTCCGGAAAAAGCTATAATTATTTTTTTTGTAATTTTTTTTCTTTACCTAATTTCCCTGAATTTTGCCAGAATTTTGGCATTTCGGTACCTATAAAGATGAATAACAAGAAAAAAAATTGTATTCATTTATTTTTTTTTTCTCTATAAAGAGTGTTATTTGTGTGTTTTAGCTTTTTGGTACTTAAGGAACCTAAAAATTCTCATAATACACAATTTTCGTAATATCCTTTCGTTTCACAAAAATAGGGTTCTTTGCATGTATTTAAGCGTTTTTATAGGTAACATAATCAAAAACACTTAAAATTCATGTTTTTGGTAATGTTATTTTGTTTTTCCATAAAGGCTGTTTTGCATGCGATTTAGCGTTTTGTTATGTAAGGACTTAAAAACATTTAAAAGGCATGTTTTTGGTAAAAGTTGGTTTTATTCCCATGTAATGTGATTGTTCTGCTTTTTAGTGCTTTGTTGCATATCACGCTGTAAAACACTCAAAAGACACTTTTCTGGTAATGTCATTTTTTCTCACACAAAACTAGTTTCGTTTGTAATTTCGGATTTTCGTAACTAAGAACGTGAAAAAACACTCAAAATACTCACATTTGGTAAGAAAGTTCTGTTTCTCAATTAAAAGTCTTATTCATGAGTTTCAGCATTTTGGAATGTAAGAAACTTCTTTATATACACGAGTTTTTGCGTTGTTTGCCTTGTGGTTCTTGTGAAACTATAAAACACTCATTATACACGTTTCTTGTAATGTCCTTTTGCTTCCCATTATAGAGTTGTTTCCATCCATTTTCGCGTTTTTTGTAGGTAACAATTACAAAAACACTCAAAATATACCTTTTTGGTAACGTTATTCTATTTCTTCATTTTGGTTGGTTTGCATCCGTTTTAGCGTTTTTGTACGTAAAACACCGAAAAGACACGTTTTCAGTAATTGTGTTTTGGATTCCCATATAGATTGACTTCCTTGGGTTTTATCGTGTTGGTTCCTAACATGCTGAAAAACACTCATAAGACAGTTTTCTGGCAAAGAGGTTTTATTTCCCCATATGCACTTTAGGGGTTTGGTACATAACAGTCCGAAAAAAAAAGCTAAATTTAACTTTTTTGATAATGTTCTTTTTTCATATAATTTCCTGAAATTTGCCCGAATTTTGGCACCTCGTTACCTGTGAATATGAATAAGAAAGAAAAGAAAAAAATTGTATTTTTATATTTATTTATTTTTTTCTCAATAAAGAGTGTAATTTGTGGCTTTTAGCTTTTTCGTACTTAATGAACTTAAAAACAATCATAATACACGTTTCTCGTAATGTCCTTTCCTTTCCAAAAATAGGGTTCTTTGCATGTATTTAGGCGTTTTTATTGGTAACATGATCAAAAACACTCAAAATGCGTTTTTGGTAATGTTATTCTGTTTCACCATAAAGTGTATTTTGCATGCGTTTTAGTGTTTTGGTATATAAGGAGCTCAAAAATACTTAAAGGCAAGTTCTTATTAAAAATTGGTTTTTATTCCAATGTAATGTGATTGCCCTGCTTTTTAGCGCTTTATTGCATAACTCGCTCAAAAACACTCAAAAGACATTTTTCTGGTAATGTTATTTTTTTCCTACATAAAGCTGGTTTCGCATGCAATTTGGGGTTTTGGTAACTAAGAATGTGAAAAGCACTCAAAATACACACATTTAGTAAGATTTTTCTGTTTCTCAATTAAGAGTGTTGTTCATGAGTTTCAGCATTTTGGTATCTACGAAACTTCTTCATATACACTAGTTTTTGCATTTTTTGCCTTGTGGTTCTTTTGAACTATAAAACAATCATTATACACTTTTCTTACAATGTACTTTTCTTTCCCATTATAGAGAGCTTTGCATCAATTTTCGTGTTTTTTATAGGTAACAAGCTCAGAAACACTAAAAATATACCTTTTTGGTAAGGTTTTTCTTCTTCTTGGTATTGGTTGGTTTGCATCGGTTTTAACGTTTTTCTACGTAAAACACTGAGAAGACACGTTTTCAGTAACTTTGTTTTGGATTCCCATATAAAGTGAGTTCCTTATTATTTATCGTTTTGGTGCCTAACATGCTAAAAAACACACAAAACACAGATTTCTGGTAAGGTCGTTTAATTTCCTCATTTTGGAGGCTTTGCATGCACTTTAGGGTTTCCTACATAACATTCCGAAAAAAAAGCTGAAATTAACTTTTTGATAATATTCTTTTATCACATAATTGCCCTGAATTTTCCCAGAATTTTGGCATCTCGTTACCTATGAAGATGAATAACAAAAAAAAAATCCTCTTTATTTTATTTTTTTTATTTTTTATTTTCTAAATAAAGAGTGTTATTTGTGGCTTTTAGCTTTTTGGTACTTAAGGAACTTATAAAAACAGTCATAATACACGTTTCTCGTAATGTCCTTTTATTTCCCAAACATAATGTTCATTGCATGTACTTAAGCGTTTTTATAGATAACGTGATCAAAAAAACTCAAAATACATGTTTCTGGTAATGTTATTCTGTTTCTCCATAAAGTTTGTTTTGCATGCGTTTTAGCGGTTTGGCAAATTCTTCGTAAAAGTTGGTTTTATTCCCATGTAATGTGATTGTTCTGCTTTTTAGTGCTTTGTTGCATATCACGCTCAAAAACACTCAAAAGACACTTTTTTGGTAATGTCATTTTTTTTTCCCTGATGAAGCAAGTTTCTCATGTAATTTGGCATTTTCGTAACTAATAATGTGAAAAACACTCAAAATACACAATTTGGTAAGGTAGTTCTGTTTATCGATTAAAAGTGTTATTCATGCATTTCATCATTTTGGTATGAAAAAATTTCTCTATATACACGAGTTTTTGCGTTTATTGCATTGTGGTTCTTTTAAAACTATAAAACACTCATTATACACGTTTCTCGTACTGTCCTTTTGTGTCCTAATATAGAGTGCTTTACATCCATTTTTGCATTTTTTGTAGGTAACAAGCTCAAAAACACTCAAAATATATCTTTTTGTTAATGTTATTTTATTTCTTCATATAGGATGATTTGTATCCGCTTTAGCGTTTTTCTACGTAAAACACAGAAAAGACACATTTTCAGTAATTATATTTTGGATTCACATATTGACTGACTTCCATATTATTTATCGTTTTGGTGCCTAACATGCAGAAAAACACTAAAAACACAGGTTTCTGGTAAAGTCGTTTATCTTCCTTACATAGGTGGCTGTGCATGCACTTTAGGGTTCGGTACATAACAATCCGAAAAAAAAGCTCTAATTAACTTTTATGATAATGTTCGTTTTTCCACATAAAATCCTTGAATTTTGGCAGAATTTCGGCATCTCGGTACCTATGAAGATGAATAACAAAAAAAAAAAAAATCCCATTTTTTCATTTTTTCTTTATTATTATTTTTTTCATAAAGAGTGTTATTTGTGGGTTTTAGGTTTTTTGGTACTGAAAAAAATTAATAATCACTCATAATACACGTTTCTCGTAATGTTCTTTCGTTTCCCAAACATAAGGTTCTTTGCATGTATTTAATTAAGCATTTTTATAGATAACATGATCAAAAACACTCAAAACACATGTATTTGGTAATGTTATTCGGTTTCTCCACAAAATGTTTTTTGCATGCGTTTTAGCGTTTTGGTATGTAAGGAGCTCAAAAACACTTAAAGGCAAGTTCTTGGTAAAATTTGGTTTTATTCCCATGTAATGTGATTCCTCTGGCTTTTAGTGCTTTATTGCGTAACACGCTCAGAAACACAGAAAACACATGCAAAGCCTCCAATATGAGGAAATTAAAGACCTTACCAGAAATCTTTCTTTTGAGTGTTTTTCAGCATATTAGGCACCAAAACGATAAATAATAAGTAATTCACTCTATATAGGAATCCAAAAGAAAATTACTGAAAACGTGTCTTCTCAGTGTTTTACGTAGAAAAACGCTAAAACTGATACAAACCAACCAATATCAAGAAGCAGAAAAACATTACCAAAAATGTATATTTTGAGTGTGTTTGAGCTTGTTACCTATAAAAAAACGCGAAAATGGATACAAAGATACAAAGATATGATATTTTTTTTTCATTCTTATTCATATTGACAGGTAACGAGGTGCCAAAATTCGGGCAAAGTTCAGGAAATTATATGAAATAAGAATATTATCAAAAATTTTTTTTAATAATGTTCTTATTTCATATAATTTCCTGAACTTTGCCCGAATTTTGGCACCTCGTTACCTGTGAAGAGAAAGAATGAAAAAAAATATTGTATTTTTTATTTATTTATTTATTTTTTTCTCAATAAAGACTGTAATTAGTGGCTTTTAGCTTTTTAGTACTTAATGAACTTAAAAACACTCATAATACACGTGTCTCGTAATGTCCTTTCGTTTCCCAAAAATAGGGTTCTTTGCATGTATTTAAGCGTTTTTATTGGTAACATTATCAAAAACACTCAAAATACATGTTTTTGGAAATGTTTTTCTGTTTCACCATAAAGTGTATTTTGCATGCATTTTTGTGTTTTGGTATACAAGGAGCTCCAATACACTGAAAGGCAAGTTCTTGTTAAAAATTGGTTTTATTCATATGTAATGTGATTGCCCTGCTTTTTAATGCTTTATTGCCTAACACGCTCAAAAACACTCAAAAGACATTTTTCTCGTAATGTCATTTTTTTCCCACATAAAGCTGGTTTCGCATGCAATTTGGGGGTTTGGTAACTAAGGATGTGAAAAGCACTCAAAATACACGCATTTAGTAAGATTGTTCTGTTTCTCAATTAAGAGTGTTGTTCCAGAGCTTCAGCATTTTGGAATGTAAGAAACTTCTCTATATACACGAGTTTTTGCGTTTTTTGCCTTGTAGTTCTTGTGAAACTATAAAACACTCATTATACACGTTTCACGTAATGTCCTTTTCCTTCCCAATATAGAGTGCTTTCCATCCATTTTTGTGTTTTTTGTAGGTAACAATTTAAAAAACACTCAAAATATACTTTCTTGGTCAAAGTTGGTTTTATTCCCATGAAATGTGATTTCCCTGCTTTTTAGTGCTTTATTGCCTAACACGCTGAAAAACACTCAAAAGACACTTCTGGTAATGTAATTTTTTTTCCCACATAAAGCTAGTTTCGCATGCTATTTGGGATTTTGCTAAGAATGTGAAAAAGACTAAAAATACACGCTTTTGGTAAGGTTGTTCTGTTTCTCAATTAAGATTGTTATTCATGAGTTTCAGCATTTTCGTATCTAAGAAACTTCTTTATATACACGAGTTTTTGCGTTTTTTGCCTTGTGGTTCTTGTGAACCACAAGTTCTTTTGCTCAAAAATGATAAGATACTCATTATACACGTTTCATCTAATGTCCTTTTGTTTCCCAATAGGGAGTGGTTTGCATTTATTTTCACGTTTTTTGTAGGTAACAAGCTCAAAAACTCTCAAAATAAAGCTTTTTTTTGGAATGTTATTCTATTTTTTTTTTCATATTGGTTGGTTTGCATCCGTTTTAGCGTTTTTCTACGTAAAACACCGAAAAAACAGTAATTTTGTTTTGGATTCCCATATAGAGTGACTTCCATGTTATTTATCGTTTTGGTGACTAACATGCTAAAAACACTCATATGACAGTTTTCTGGCAAATACGTTTGATTTCCCCGTATAGGTGGTTTTGCATACACTTTAGGGTTTGCTACATAACATTCGAAAAAAAAAGCTAAAATTAACTTTTTTGATAATGTTATTTCACAAAATTTATGAATTTTGCCCGAATTTTGGCATCTCGGTATCTGTGAAGATGAATAAGAAAGAAAAAAATATCGTATTTTTTTTATTTATTTATTTATTTTTTCTCAATAGAGAGTTATTTGTGGCTTTTAGCTTTTTGGTACTTAATGAATTTAAAAACACTCATAATACACGTTTCTCGTAATGTCCTTTTGTTTCCTACAAATAGGATTCTTAGCATGTATCTAAGCGTTTTATTGGTAACATGATCAAAAACACTCAAAATACATGTTTTTGGTAATGTTATTGTTTCCCCATAAAGTGTGGTTTGCATGCGTTTTGGTAAATAATTAGCTCAAAAACACTTAAAGGCAAGTTCTTGGTAAATATTGGTTTTATTCCCATGTAATATGATTCCCTTTCTTTTTAGTGCTTTACTGCCTATCATGCTCAAAAACACTCAATACACACTTTTCTGAAAATGTCATTTTTTTTTACCACATAAAGGCGGTTTTGCAATCAATTTGGGTTTTGGGTAACTGAGAATGTGAAAAGCACTCAAAATATACGCATTTAGTAAGGTTGTTCTGTTTCTCAATTAAGAGTGTTATTGATGAGTTTCAGCATTTTGGTATCTAGGAAACTTCTCCATATACACGATTTTTGCGTTTTTTGCCTTATTTTTCTTTTGAACTATAAAACACTCATTATACACTTTTCTTGCAATGTCCCTTTCTTTCCCAATATAGAGTGCTTTGCATCAATTTTCGCGTTTTTTTTTTTAGGTAACGAGCTCAAAAACACTCAAAATGTACCTTTTTTGGTAATATTTTTATATTTCTTGATATTGGTTGGTTTGCATCCGTTTTAGCGTTTTTTCTACGTAAAATACTGAGAAGACACGTTTTAAGTAATTTTGTTTTGGAGTCATTCAATTTCCTCATATAGGAGGCTTTGCATGCTCTTTAGGGTTTGGTACATAAGAGTCCGAAAAAAAAAGCTAAAATCAACTTTTTTGATAATATTCTTTTATCATATAATTGCCCTGAATTTTCCCAGAATTTTGTCATCTCGGTTCCTATGAAAATGAATGACAAAAAAAAAATTCAATTTTTTATTTTTTTTATTTATTTATTTATTTTTTCTAAATAAAGTGTGTTATTTGTGGGTTTAATTTTTGGTACTTAAGGAACTTAAAAACACTCATAATACACGTTTCTCGTAATGTTGTTTCCCAAACATAAGGTTCTTTCTATGTATTTAAGCGTTTTTATAGATAACATGATCAAAAACACTCAAAAATACATGTTTTTGGTAATGTTATTCTGTTTCTCCATAAAGTCTGTTTTGCAGGTGTTTTAGCGTTTTGATATATAAGGAGCTCAAAAACACTTAAAGGCAAGTTCTTGGTAAAAATTGGTTTTATTCGAATTTAATGTGATTCCCCTGCTTTTTAGTGCTTTATATCCTATCACGCTCAAAAACACTCAAAAGACACTTTTTTTGATAATGTCATTTTTTCCACATAAATCTGGCTTCGCATGCAATTTTTTTTTTTTTTAACTAAGAATGTGAAAAGCTCTCAAAATACACGCATTTAGTAAGGTTGTTCTGTTTCTATATTAAGAGTGTTATTCATGAGTTTCAGCATTTTGGTATCGAAGAAACTTATCCATATATACGAGTTTTTGCGTTTTTTGCCTTGTGGTTCTTGTGAAACCATAAAACACTCATTATACACGTTTCTCGTAAAGTCCTTTTGTTTCCCAATATAGAGTGCTTTGCATCCATTCTCGCGTTTTTTGTGGTTAACAGGCTGAAAAACACTCAAAATATACCTTTTTGGTAATGTTATTCTATTTCTTCATATTGGTTGGTTTGCTTCCGTTTTAGCGTTTTTGTACGTAAAACACGGAAAAGACACGTTTTCAGTAATTTTGTTTTGAATTCCCATATTGTGTGACTTCCATATTATTTATCCTTTTGATGCCTAACATGCTAAAAAAGAAAACACTCAAAAGAGAGGTTTCTGATAAAGTCGTGTAATTTCCCCATACAGGTGGTTTTGGATGCACTTTAGGGTTTGGTAAATAACAGTCCGAAAAAAAAGCTTAAATTAACTTTTTAATAATAATCTTTTATCATATAAGTGCCCTGAATTTTGCCAGAAATTTGGCATCTCGGTACCTATGAAGATCAATAAAAAAAAAAAAAAAATTCCTATTTTTCTATTTATTTATTTATTTATTTATTTTTAAATAAAGAGTGTTACTTGTGGGTTTTAGGTTTTTGGTTCTTAAGGAACTTAAAAACACTCATAGTACACGTTTCTCTAATATCCTTTCCTTTCCGAAACATAAGGTTATCTGCATGTATTTAAGCGTTTTTATAGATAATATGATTAAAAAACACTCAAAATACCTGTTTTTGGTTATGTTAATTTGTTTCTATATAAAGTGTGTTTTGCATGCGTTTTAGCGCATATAAAGAGCTAAAAAAACACTTAAAGGCAAGTTCTTGGTAAACGTTGATTTTATTCCATGTAATGTGATTGCCCTGTTTTTTAGTGCTTTATTGCCTAACACTCTCAAAAACACTCAGAAGACTCTTTTCTGGTAATGTCATTTTTTTCTCATATAAAGCTATATTTGCATGGAATTTCGTTTTTTTTTAACTAAGAATGTGAAAAAACACTCAAAATACACGCATTTAGTAAGGTTGTTCTGTTTGTTAATTAGAAGTGTTATTCATAAGTTTCAGCATTTTGGTATCTAAGAAACTTCTCCATATAAACAAGTTTTTGTTTTTTGCCTTGTGGATCTTGTGAAACTATAAAACACTCATTATACACGTTTCTCGTAATATCCTTTTGTTTCCCAATATAGAGTGATTGGCATGCATTTTCGCGTTTTTTTTGTAGGTAACAAGTTCAAAAACACTCAAAATATACGTTTTTGGTGATGTTTTTCTATTTCTTCGTATTGGTTGGTTTGCATCCGTTTTAGCGTTTTTCTACGTAAAACACTGAGAAGACATGTTTTCAGTAATTTTGTTTTGGATTCCCATATTAACTGATTTCAATGGTATTTATCGTTTTGGTGCCTGACATGCAAAAAAAAAACACTCAAAAGACAGGTTTCTTGTAAAGTCGTTTAATTTTCATATATAGGTGGCTTTGCATGCACTTCAGGGTTTGGTACACAGCAGTCCGAAAAAAAAATCTAAAATGAACATTTTTTGATAATGTTCTTTTTTCCACATAATTTCCCTGAATTTTGACAGAATTTTGGCATCTTGGTACCTATGAAGATGAATAACAAAAAAAAAAAATTGCTATTTTTTTATTTATTTATTTTTTTCTCTATAAAGAGTGTTATTTGTGGGTTTTAGCTTTTTGGTACTTAAGGAACTTAAAAACACTCATAATACACGTTTCTCATAATGTCCTTTCGTTTCCCAAATATAGGGTTCTTTGCATGTATTTAAGCGTTTTTATAGGTAACATGATCATAAACACTCAAAATACATGTTTTTGGTAATGTTTTTCTGTTTCTCCATAAAGGGTGTTTTGCATGCGTTTTAGTGTTTCAATATGTAAAGAGCTCAAAAACACTTAAAGCTAAGTTCATGTAATGTGATTTGCACTGCTTTTTAGTGCTTTATTGCCTAACACCCTCAAAAATACTCAAAAGACACTCTTCTGGTAATGTGATTTTTTTTTCACATAAAGCTAGTTTCACATGCAATTTGGGGTTTTGGTAACTAAGAATGTGAAAAACACTCAAAATACACGCATTTGTATAAAGTTGTTCTTTATCTCAATTAAGAGTGTTATTCATGAGTTTCAGCGTTTTGGTACCTAAGAATCTCAAAAACACTCATAATGCACGTTTCTCGTAATGTCGCTCTTTTTCTTCATATAGGGTGCTTTGCATGCATTTTGGCATTTTTTTTCACGTAATAGTTAAAAAACACTGAAAATACACGCTTTTGGTAATAAGAACATAAAAACATAAGAAATAAGTAAATCTGCAAGAAGGCATCAGGCCTAGAAGTGGCAGTACTTGTATGAAATATGCCTACCTATTTCTACCTATCATCCCCATCCATAAATGTGTAATTTTCTCTTACTGTTCCCAAATGCTTCAGCACTAAAAGCTTGATTACTACGTCCGTTCCAATCATCTACTACTCTATTTGAGAACCAATTCCTTCCTGTCTCCTTTTTGAACATCAAGTTTTCAGGCTTGAACCCGTTTTTCTTGTTCTATCATATTTACAGATTCTAAGAATTTTCCTTATGTTCCCTTTATTATTACCCATATACCACTAAAAGACTTCTATTAGGTCCACTCTTAACCAACGTCTCTTTAAAGAATGTAAATTTAAGAGCATGAATATCACTTCGTAAGGAATATTCCTCATCCTCTGTATCCTTTTAGTCATTTTCCTTTGTACTGATTCTAATAGACCTTTATCCTTCCTGTGATGTGGTAACCAGAATTGGATAGCGTAGTCTATATGAAGTCTGACCAGCGCCAAATGTAACTTTAATATTACCTCGGGAGTTCTACATTTAGCACTCCTGAAAATGAATCATAATACACTATTTGCTTTGTTTCTGGCCTCTTTCCATTGCTTTCTTAGACGGAGTTCAGATATAACCTTAAATCTCAAATCTTTTACTTACCCTGAACCTACCAGAACTTGGTTGTTCATTATGTAACTACTGTGTGGGTTTCTTCTACTTACGCTAATTGCTTTTCATTTGTTGACATTAAACTGCATTTGCTATCTGTCCGTCCATTCGTTCAACCTATTCAAATCTGCCTGCAAGGCGATGGTATTCGATTCTGACCTAATTAATCTACATATTCTCGTGTCATCCGCAAATTTACTAACAACACTACTAATTCCACTATCCAAGCCATTGACATATATTACAAACAACGTCGGCCCTAATAGTAATAATCCCTTTCTCACCCCACTAATTACTTGACCCCACTCCGATTTAGAGCCGTTTATTACAACACTCTGTTGCCTGATGCTTAGCCATGACTTTATCCAATCTAAACACCTCATATCTCTCGTGCGCCCTAACATTTCTCATTAGCCTCTGATGGGGTACCTTGTCAAACGCTTTACTAAAGTCCTGATATAGGATGCCATAACTATCACTATTATCTGCCGCCTTGTAAACCTTACTGTATAAACTTACCAAGTTTCTCATGTAAGACTCCCCATTCCAGAAGCCGTGCTGTAACTGAGTTATCAAGTTATGTTTCTCTAAATGCTCTTAAATGTTCTTCGCTATTATTGACTCCATTATTTTACATTCAACAGAAGTTAAGCTGATAGGTTAGACGTTAAAGTTTTATCTCCTTTCGTAAAGGTAGGTACTATATTTGCCTGCCTGCATATTACCGATACCTCACATGACTAAAGTGATTTCCTTAGGACAGAAACTAACAGATTTTTCCTTTCCTTAAATACTGTGGAATATATTTTATCTGGTCCTGATGACTTGAACTTTTCAACTTATCTATCTCCTGTTCCACTATCTCTTTTAGTTATGGTAATATCTGTCAGCTTCTCATCCTCTTCTACTTTAAATATCTTCTCACTATTCGACAAATCCTGCATGTTTTCCTGGGCAAAGACAATTAAAAAATACTCGCTCACAATTTTACTAATCTCCTCTCAACAACTAATCAGGTCCCTTTCTGCTGTCTTTAAGGAACTATTGTTTCTCTATTCTTCGTCTTATATGCCTGATAAAATCCTTTGAGGTCCGTCATCGCTTGGCTGGCTACCTTTAATTCATAACTATTTTTAGCTTTCCTTGTTAAACTCCTGACTTTTCTAATTCATTATATTATGGCCTTAAAACCACTTCCCTTGTCTTTAATCTCATATATACTTCTCCTTCGCCCTATGTAGTGTTTTAACCTCAGTCATCCATTTAGGATCATTCTTCTGCGATCTTTTTCTTCTGTAAGGGATGTTCCCTAACTGTCCTGAATGTAATTTATCAACGAAATATTTATTTCGCTTCTCCATAAAGGGTGTTTTGCATGGGTTTTAGCGTTTCTGTAAATAAGAACCTATAAAACACGTTTTTAGTAATGTTGTTTTGTATTCCTTTATAGAGTGCTTTCGATGCTTTTTAGCGTTCTGGTGTCTAACACGTTGAAAAACAAAACCACAAGGCAAAAAACGCAAAAACTCGTGAATATGCTGAAACTCATGAATAACACACTTAATTGAGACACAGAGCAACCTTACTAAATGCGTGTCAAAAAAACTAAAAGGGAAGTTCTTCGTAAAAGTTGGTTTTATTCCCATGTAATGTGATTGCCCTGCTTTTTAGTGCTTTAATGCCTAACACGCTCAAAAATACTCAAAGACAATTTTCTGGTAATGTCATTTTTTTCCCACATAAAGCTAGTTTCGCATGTAATTTTGGGTTTTGGTAACTAAGAATGTAAAAAAACACTCAAAATACACGCATTTAGTAAGGTTGTTCTGTTTCTTGATTAAGAGTGTTATTCATGAATTTCAGTATTTTGGTATCTTAGAAACTTCTCCATACAGTCGAGTTTTTGCGTTTTTTGCCTTGTGATTCTGGTGAAACTATAAAACACTCATTATACACGTTTCTCGTTATATCCTTTTTTTTCCTTATATAGAGTGCTTTGCATATATTTTCGTGTTTTTTTATGTAACAAGCTCAAGAACACACAAAATATATTTTTTGGTAATGTTATTCTATTTCTTCATATTGGTTGGTTTGCATCCGTTTTAGCGTTTTTCTACATAAATCTTTTAAAAGACGCGTTTCCAGTAATTTCGTTTTGGATTTCCATATAAAGTGACTTTCATATTATTTATCGTTTTATTGCCTAACATGCTTTTTGGTGCCTTTTGCCTCCCAATATAGAGTGCTTTCCATCTATTTTCGCGTTTTTTGTAGGTAACAATTTCAAAAACACTCAAAATTATTCTATTTCTTCATTTTGGTTGGTTTCCATCCGTTTTAGCGTTTTCTACGTAAAACACCGAAAAGACACGTTTTCAGTAAATTTGTTTTGGATTCTCATATAGATTGACTTCCTTGGGTTTTATCGTGTTGGTTCCTAACATGCTGAAAAACACTCAAAAGACAGTTTTCTGACAAAGACGTTTAATTTCCCCATATAGGTGGCTTTGCATGCAATTTAGGGGTTTGGTACATAACAGTCCGAAAAAAAAGCTAAATTTAACTTTTTTGATAATGGTCTTATTTCATATAATTTCCTGAACTTTGCCCGAATTTTTGCATCTCCTTACGTGTGAAGATGAATAAGAATGAAAAATAAATATCGTATTTTTTTTATTTATTTATTTTTTTCTTAATAAAGAGTGAAATTTGTGGCTTTTAGCTTTTCTTACTTAATGAACTTAAAAACACTCAAAATACACGTTTCTCGTAATGTCCTTTTGTATCCCAAAAATAGGGTTCTTTGCAGGTATTTAAGCGTTTTTATTGGTAACATGATCAAAAACACTCAAAATACATGTTTTTGGTAATATTATTCTGTTTCACCATAAAGAGTGTTTTGCATGCGTTTTAGTGTTTTGGTATATAAGGAGCTCAAAAACACTTAAAGGCAATTTCTTGGTAAAAATTCGTTTTCCTCCAATGTAATGTGATTGCCCTCCTTTTTAGTGCTTTATTGCCTATCACGCTCAAAAAACACTCAAAAGACACTTTTCTGGTAAAGTCTTTTTTTTTTCACACAAATCTATTTTCGCATGCAATATGGGGTTTTGGTAACTAAGAATGTGAAAAGCACTCAAAATACACGCATTTATTAAGGTTGTCCTGTTTCTCAATTAGGAGTGTTATACATGAGTTTTAGTATTTTTATATCTAGGAAACCTCTCCATATTCACGAGATTTTGCGTTTTTTGCCTTGTGGTTCTTTTGAACTATAAAACAGTCATCATACACTTTTCTTGCAATGTCCTTTTGTTTCCCAATATAGAGTGCTTTGCATCAATTTTCGTGTTTTTTGTAAATAATAAGGTCAAAACACTCAAAATATACCTTTTTAGTAATGTTTTTCTATTTCTTGATATTGGTTGCTTTGCATCCGTTTTAGCGTTTCTCTACGTAAAACACTGAGAAGACACGTTTTTAGTAACTGTTTTGGAATCCCATATAGATTTTCTTATTATTTATCGTTTTGGTGCCTAACATGCTAAAAACACACTCAAAACACAGATTTCTGGTAAGGTCGTTTAATTTTCTCATATAGGAGGCTTTGCATGCAATTTAGGGTTTGGTACATAACAGTTCGAAAAAAAAAGCTGAAATTAACTTTTTTGATAATATTCTTTTATCATACGATTGCCCTGATTTTCCCAGAATTTTGGCATCTCGGTATTATGAAGATGAATAACAAAAAAAAAAAAAAAAATCCTATTTTCTTATTTATTTATTTATTTTTTTTTTCTTTTTCTAAATAAAGAGTGTTATTTGTGGGTTTTAGCTTTTTGGTACTTAAGGAACTTAAAAAAACACTCATAATACACGTTTCTCGTAATGTCCTTTTGTTTCCCAAACATAATGTTCTTTGCATGCATTTAAGCGTTTTTATAGGTAACATGATAAAAAACACTCAAAATATATGTTTTTGGTAATGTTATTCTGTTTCTCCATAAAGTTTGTTTTGTATGCGTTTTAGCGGTTTGTTATATAAGGAGCTCAAAAACACTTAAAGGCAAGTTTTTGGTATAAACTGGTGTTATTCCAATGTAAAATGATTGCCCTGCTTTTTAGCGCTTTATTGCCTATCACGCTCAAAAACACTTAAAAGACACTTTTCTGGTAATGTCATTTTTTTCTCACATAAAGGTGGTTTCGCATGCAATTTGGGGTTTTGGTAACTAAGAATGTGAAAAGCACTCAAAATACACGCATTTAGTAAGGTTGTTCTGTTTCTCAATTAAGAGTATTATTCATGAGTTTTATCATTTTGGTATCTAGGAACCTTCTCCATATACACGAGTTTTTGTGTTTTTTGGCTTTTAGTTCGTTTGAACTATAAAAAACTCATTATACACTTTTCTTGCAAAGTTCTTTTGTTTTCTAATATAGAGTGCTTTGCATCAATTTTCCAGTTTTTTGTAGGTAACAAGCTCAAAAACACTCCATAATATATCTTTTTGGTAATGTTTTTCTATTTCTTGATATTGGTTGGTTTGCATCCGTTTTAGCGCTTTTCTACGTAAAACACTGAAAAGACACGTTTTCAGCAATTTTGTTTTGGATTCTCATATAGAGTGAGTTCCTTATTATTTATCGTTTTGGCGCCTAACATGGGGAAAAACACTCAAAAAACAGATTTCCGGTAAGGTCGTTTAATTTCCTCATATACGAGTCTTTGGATGCACTTTAGGGTTTGGTATATAATAGTCTGAAAAAAAAGCTAAAATTAACTTTTTTGATAATTTTCTTTTATCATATAATAGCCCTGAATTTTCCCAGAATTTTGGCATCTCGGTACCTATGAAAATGAATAAAAAAAAAAAAAACTATTTTTTTTATTTTCTTACTTTTTTTTCTAAATAAAGAGTGTTATTTGTGGGTTTTAACTTTTTGGTACTTAAGGAACTTAAAAACACTTATAATACACATTTCTCGTAATGATCTTTTGTTTTGCAAACATAAGGTTCTTTGTATGTATTTAAGCGTTTTTATAGATAACATGATCAAAACCCTCTAAATATATGTTTTTGGTAATTTAATTCTGTTTCTCCATAAAAGGTGTTTTCCGTGCGTTTTAGCGTTTTGGTATGTAATGAGCTCAAAAACACTTAAAGGCAAGTTCTTGGTAAAAGTTGTTTTTATTCCCATGTAATGTCATTACCCTGCTTTTTAGTGCTTTATTGCCTAACACGCTGAAAAACACTCAAAAGACACTTTTCTTGTAATATCATTTTTTTTTCCCACATAAAGCTAGTTTTGCATGGAATTTGGTGTTTTGCTAACTAAGAATGTGAAAAAAAAAACTCAAAACACAGGCATTTAGTAAGGTTGTTCTATTTCTTAATTAAAAGTGTTATTCATGAGTTCCAGCATTTTGTTATGTAAGAAACTTTTCTAATACACACATTTGGTAAGGTATTTCTGTTTTAAAATTAAAAGTGTTATTCATGAGTTTCAGCTTTTTGGTATGTAAGAAACTTCTTTTTGTACACGAGTTTTTGAGTTTTTTACCTTGTGGTTCTTGTCAAACTATAAAACACTCATACACGTTTGTCGTAATGTCCTTTTCTTTGCCAATATAAAGTGCTTTCAATCCATTTTTGCATTTTTTGTAGGTAACAAGCTCAAAAACACATCAAAAATTATGTTTTTGGTAATGTTATTCAATTTCTTCATATTGGTTGGTTTACATCTGTTTTAGCATTTTTCTACGTAAATCACTGAAAAGACACGTTTTCAGTAATATTGTTGAAATTGCTGAAAAACACTGAAAAGACAGGTTTCTGGTAAAGTGTAATTTCCCCATATAGGTGGATTTGCATACACTTCAGGGTTTGTACATAACTCCGGAAAAAAGCTAAAATTATTTTTTTATAATGTTTTTTTTTTTTTTACAAAATTTCCATGAATTTTGCCAGAATTTTGGCATCTCGGTACCTATGAAGATGAATAAGAAAAAAAAAAAATAATTTCTCTCTATAAAGAGTGTTTTTTTTGGGTTTTAGCTTTTTGGTACTTAAGTAACTTCAAAAACACTCATAATACACGATTTTTGTAATGTCCTTTTGTTATACAAATATAGGGTTCTTTGAATGTATTTAAGCGTTTTTATAGGTTACATGATCAAAAACACTCAAAATACATGTTTTTGGTAATGTTACTCTGTTTCTCCATAAAGGGTGTTTTGCATGCGTTTTAGAGATTTGGTATGTAAGGAATTAAAAAAACAAAGGCAAGTTCCTCGTAAAATTGGGTTTTATTCCCATGGAAATGTGATTGTTCTGCTTTTTAGTGCTTTGTTGCATATCACGCTCGAAAACACTAAAAACACTTTTTTGGTAATGTCATTTTTTTTTTCCACATGAAGGTAGTTTCGCATGTAATTTGGCATTTTCGTAACTAAGAATATGAAAAACACTCAAAATACACAATTTGGTAAGGTAGTTCTGTTTATCGATTAAAAAGTGTTATTCATGCATTTCATCATTTCGGTATGTAAGAAATTTCTCTATATACACGAGTTTTTGCGTTTATTGCATTGTTGTTCTTTTAAAACTATAAAACACTCATTATACACGTTTCTTGTAATGTCCTTTTGTTTCCTAATATAGAGTATTTTACATCCATTTTTGCATTTTTTTGTTGGTAACAAGCTCAAAAACACTCAAAATATATCTTTTTTGGTAATGTTATTCTATTTCATAATATAGGTTGTTTTGCATCCGCTTTAGCGTTTTTTCTACGTAAAACACTGAAAAGACACGATTTCAGTAATTTTGTTTTGGATTCACATATTGACTGACTTCCATATTATTTATCGTTTTGGTGCCTAACATGCTGAAAAACACTGAAAAGACAGGTTTCTGTTAAAATCGTTTAATTTCCCTATATAGGTGTCTTTGCATGCACTTTAGGGTTTGGTACATAACAATCCGAAAAAAAAACTATAATTAACTTTTTTGGTAATTTTCGTTTTTCCACATAATTTTTGGCATATCGGTACCTATAAGGATGAATAACAAAAAAAAATCCCATTTTTTTTTCTTTATTTTTTTATTTTTTTCTAAATAAAGAGTGTTATTTGTGGGTTTTAGCTTTTAGGTAGTGAAGAAACTTAAAAAACACTCATAATACACGTTTCTCGTAATATCCTTTCGTTTCCCAAACATAAGGTTCTTTGCATGTATTTAAGCGTTTTTATAGATAATATGATCAAAAACACTCAAAATACATGTATTTGGTAATATTATTCTGTTTCTCCAGAAAATGTAATTTGCATGCGTTGTAGCGTTTTGGTATGTAAGGAGCTCAAAAACACTTAAAGGCAAGTTCTTGGAAAAATTTGGTTTTATTCCAGTGTAATGTGATTGCCCTTCTTTTTAGTGCTTTATTGCGTAACACGCTGAAAAACACTCAAAAGACATGCAAGGCCTCGCTTATGAGGAAATTAGAGACCTTACCAGAAATCTGTCTTTTGAGTGTTTTTCAGCATGTTATGCACCAAAACGATAAATAATAAGGAACTCACTCTATGTGGGAATCCAAAAGAAAATTACTGAAAACGTGTCTTCTCAGTGTTTTACGTAGAAAAACGCTAAAACTGATGCAAACCAACCAATATCAAGAAGCAGAAAAACATTACCAAAAATGTATATATTGAGTGTTTTTGAGCTTGTTACCTACAGAAAAACGCAAAAATTGATACAAAGCACTCTATATTGGTAAACAAAGGGACATTGCGAGAAAAGTGTATAATGAATGTTTTATAGTAAAAAAAAAACACAAGGCAAAAAAAGCAAAAGCTCGTGTATATGGATAAGCTTCCTAGATACTAAAATGCTGAAACTCATGAATAACACTCCTAATTAAGAAACAACAACCTTACTAAATGCGTGTGAAAAACACTAAAAGGTAAGCTCTTCGTAAAAGTTGGTTTTATTCCTATGTAATGTGATAGCCCTGCTTTTTAATGCTTTATTGCCTAACACGCTCAAAAACACTCAAAGACACTTTTCTGGTAATATCATTTTTTTCCCACATAAAGTTAGTTTGGCATGGAATTTAGGGTTTTGGTAACTAAGAATGTAAAAAAAAACACTCAAAATACACGCATTTAGTAATGTTGTTCTGTTTCTTGATTAAGAATGTTATTTATGAGTTTCAGCATTTTGGTATCTTAGAAACTTCTCCACACAGACGAGTTTTTGCGTTGTTTGCCTTGTGATTCTGGTGAAAATATAAAACACTCATTATACACGTTTCTCGTCCTTTTTTTTTCCTAATATACAGTGCTTTGCATCCATTTTTGCGTTTTTTTTATGTAACAAGCTCAAAAACACATAAAATATACTTTTCTGGTAATATTATTCTGTTTTTTCATATTGGTTGGTTTGCATCGGTTTTAGCGTTTTTCTACGTAAATCTTTTAAAAGACACGTTTTCAGTAATTTTGTTTTGTATTTCCATATAGAGTGACTTTAATATTATATATCGTTTTGGTGCCTAACATTCTTGGTTTCTTGTAAAGACGTTATATTTTCCCAAATAGGTGGCTTTGCATACAGTTTATGGTTTGGTACATAACTTCAAAAAAAGGGTAAAATTAACTTTTTCGATAATGTTCTTTTTTCCACATAATTTCCCTGAATTTTGGCAGAATTTTGGCATCTTGGTACCTATGAACATGAATAACAAAAAAATAAAAATAATATATTTTATTTATTTAATTTTTTCTCTATAAAGAGTGTTATTTGTAGGTTTTAACGTTTTGGTACTTGAGCAACTTAAAAACATTCATAATACACATTTCTCGTAATGTCCTTTCGTTTCCCAAATATAGGGATCTTTGCATGTATTTAACATGATAAAAAACACTCAAAAACACTTGTTTTTGGTAATGTTATTCTGCTTCTCCATAAAGGAGTGTTTTGCATGCGTTTTAGCGATTTCGTATGTAAGGAGCTGAAAAATACTTCAAGGCAAGTTCTTGGTAAATGTAAAATGATTGGCCTGCTTTTTAGTGCTTTATTGCCTAACACGCTCAAAAACACTCAAAAGACACTTCTGGTAATGTCATTTTTTTTCCCAAATAAAGCTAGTTTCGCATGCTATTTGAGGTTTTCCTAAGAATGTGAAAAAACACTCAAAATACACGCATTTAGTAACGTTGTACTGGTTCTGAATTAAGATTGTTATTCATAAGTTTCAGCATTTTGGTATCTAAGAAACTTCTTTATATACACGACTTTATGCGCTTTTTGCCTTGTGGTTCTTTTGAACCAAAAGTTCCTTTGCCCGAAAATAATAAGACACTCATTATAGACGTTTCTCGTAATGTCCTTTTCTTTCCCAATAGGGAGTGCTTTGCATTCATTTTCAAGTTTTTTCTAGGTAAGAAGCTCAAAAACACTCAAAATATATATTTTTAGTAATGTTATTCTATTTCTTCATATTGGTTGGTTTGCATCCGTTTTGCATTTTTCTACGTAAAACACCGAAAAAACACGTTTTCAGTAAATTTGTTTTCGATTCCCAAAGAATGTTGCCAGAATTTTGGCATCATAGTACCTGTGAAGATGAATAACAAAAAAAAAAAATTATTTTATTTTTTTTTTCTCTATAAAGAGTTTTATTTGTGGGTTTTAGCTTTTTTGGTACTTAAGGAACTTAAAAACACTCATAATACACGTTTCTCGTAATGTCCTTTCGATTCCCAAACATAAAGTTCTTTGCATGTATTTAAGCGTTTTTATAAATAACATGATCAAAAAAACTCAAAATACATGTTTTTGGTAATGTTACTCTGTTTCTCCATAAAAGGGTGTTTTTGCATGCGTTTAAGCGTTTTGGTATTTAAGGAGTAAAAAAAAAAGGCAAGTTCTTTGTAAAAGTTGGTTTTATTCCCATGTAATGTGATTGTTCTGCTTTTTAGTGCTTTGTTGCATATCACGCTCGAAAACATTCAAAAGACACTTTTCTGTTAATATTTTTTTTTTCCCACATAAAGCTAGTTTTTTGCGTTTTTTGCCTTGTGGTTCGTCTATAAAACACTCATTGTACACGTTTTTCGTAATGTTCTTTTATTTCCCAATATTGAGAGCTTTCCATCCATTTTCGCATTTTTTCTAGGTAACAAGCTGAAAAACACTCAAAATATATCTTTTTGTTAATGTTATTCTATTTCTTCATATTGGTTGGTTTGCATTCGTTTCAGCGTTTTTCTTCGTAAATCACTGAAAAGACACGTTTTTAGTAAAATTGTTGAAATTGCTGAAAAACACTCAAAAGATTTCTGGTAAAGTCGTGTAATTTCCCCATATAGGTGGCTTTGCATGCACATCTGGTTTTGGTACATAATTCCGGAAAAAAGCTAATTTTTTTTTTTTACATATTCTTTCGTTTCACAGACATAGGGTTCTTTGCATGTATTTAAGCGTTTTTATAGGTAACATGATCAAAAACACTCAAAATACATGTTTTTGGTATTGTTATTCTGTTTCTCCATGAAGGGTGTTTTGTATGCGTTTTAGCGTTTTGGTATGAAAGGAGTTAAAAACATTTAAAGGCAAGTTCTTCGTAAAAGTTAGTTTTATTCCTATATTATGTGATTATTCTGCTTTTTATTGCTCTCAAAAGGCACTTTTCTGATAATGTCATTTTTTCCCACATAAAGATAGTTTCGCATGTAATTTGGGATTTTCGTAACTAAGAATGTGAAAAAACACTCAAAATACACACATTTGGTAAGGTAGTTCTGTTTCTCAATTAAAAGTGTTATTCATGAGTTTTAGCATTTTGGTATGTAAGAAACTTCTCAATATACACGAGTTTTTGCGTTTTTTGTCTTGTGGTTCTTGTGAAACTATAAAACACTCATTATACACGTTTCTCGTAATGTCCTTTTGCTTCCTAATATAGAGTGCTTTCCATCCATTTGCGCGTTTTTTGTAGGTAAAAAGCTCAAAAACAGTTTTTGGTAATGTTATTTTATTTCTTCATATTTGTTGGTTCGCATCCGTTTTAGCGTTTTTCTACGTAAAACACTGAAAAGACACGTTTTCAGTATTTTTGTTTTGGATTCACATATTGACTGACTTCCATAGTATTTATCGTTTTGGTGCTTAACATGCTGAAAAACACTGAAAAGACAGGTTTCTGGTAAAGTCGTTTAACTTCCTTATATAGGTGGCATGCACTTTAGAGTTTGGTACATAAAAATCCGAAAAAGAGCTATAATTAACTTTTTTGATAATGTTCTTTTTTCCACATAAATTCCCTGAATTTTGGCAGAATTTTGGTACCTATGAAAATAAATATATATAAAAAAAAGCTATTTTATTTTAGTTATTTATTTTTTTTCTCTATAAAGAGTGTTATTTGTGGGTTTTAACGTTTTGTTACTTAAGGAACTTAAAAACGGTTCTAATACACGTTTCTCGTGATGTACTTTAGTTTCCCAAACATAGGGTTCTTTGCATGTATTTAAGCGTTTTTATAGGTAACATGATCAAAAGCACTTAAAACACATGTTTTTAGTAATGTTATTCTGCTTCTCCATAAAGGAGTTTTTTTTTGCATGAGTTTTAACGTTTTGGTTTGTAAGGTCAAAAACACTTCAAGGCAAGTTCTTAACAAAAATAGGTTTTATTCCCATGTAATGTGATTGCCCTGTTTTTTTGTGTGATTTATAGCCTAAAAGGCTCAAAAACACTCAAAAGACACTTCTGGTAATGTTTTTTTTTTTTTACATTGTTTCGCGTTTTATTTGGGGTTTTGCTAACTATGAATGTGAAAAACACTCAAAATACACGCATTTGGTAAGGTTGTTCTGTTTCTCAATTAATATTGTTATTCATGAGTTTCAGCATTTTGGTATCTAAGAAACTTCTTTATATACACGAATTTTTGCGTTTTTTGCCTTGTAGTTCTTGTGAACCACATGTTCTTTTGCTCAAAAATAATAAGACACTCATTATACACGTTTCTCGTAATGTCCTTTTGTTTCCCAATAGGGAGTGTTTTCCATCCATTTTCGCGTTTTTTATAGGTAACAAGCTAAAAAAAACACTCAAAATGTACCTTTTTGGTAATGTTATTTTATTTCTTCTTATTGGTTGGTTTGCATGCGTTTAAGCGTTTTTCTACGTAAAACACCGAAAAGACACGTTTTCAGTAATTTTTTTTTTTAGATTCCCATATAGAATGACTTGCATGTTATTTACCGTTATGGTGCCTAACAAGCTGAAAACCACTCATAAGACAGTTGTCTGGCAAAGACGTTTAATTTCATCATATAGGTGGCTTTGCATGCACTTTAGGGTTTGGTACATAACAGCACGAAAAAAAAAAAACTAAAATTAACTTTTTTGATAATTGACTCATAATTTCCTGAATTTTGCCCAAATTTTGCCAAAAACATGCAAAATGTATGTTTTAGGTAATGTTATTCTCTTTCTCCATAAAGTGTGTTTTGCATGCCTTTTAGCGTTTTGGTATATAAGGAGCTCAAAACACTTAAAGGCAAGTTCTTCGTAAAAATTGATTTTATTGCCATGTAAAGTGATTCCCTTGCTTTTTAGTGCTCTATTCCCTATCACGCTCAAAAATACTCAATAGACACTTTTCTGCTAATGTCACTTTTTTCCCACATAAAGCTGGTTTCGCATGCAATTTGGGATTTTGGAAACTAAGAATGTGAAAAGCACTCAAAATACACGCATTTAGTAAAGTTGTTCTGTTTCTCAATTAAGAGTGTTATTCATGAGTTTCAGCATTTTGGTATCTAGGAAACATCTCCATATACACGACTTTTTGCGTTTTTTGCCTTGTGGTTCTTTTGAACTATAAAACATTCATTATACACTTTTCTCGCAATGTCCTTTTGTTTCCCAATATAAAGTGCTTTTTTATCAATTTTCGCGTTTTTTTTATGGGTAACAAGCTCAAAAACACTCAAAATATACCTTTTTGGTAATGTTTTTCTACTTTTTGATATTGGTTGGTTTGCATCCGTTTTAGCGTTTTTCTACGTAAAACACTGAGGACACGTTTTCAGTAATTTTGTTTTGGTTTGCCATATAGAGTGAGTTCCTTATTATTGATCGTTTTGGTGCCTAACATGCTGAAAAACACTCAAAACACAGATTTCTGGTAAGGTCGTTTATAGGACCTCATATAGGAGGCTTTGTATGCACTTTAGTGTTTAGTACATAACAGTCCGAAAAAAAGCTAATATCAACTATTTTGATAATATTCTCTTATCATATAATTGACCTAATTTTTCCCAAAATTTTGGCATCTCGGTAACTATGAAGGTTAATAACAAAAAAAAAAAAAGTCCTTTTATTTATTTATTTGTTTTTTTCAAAATAACGAGTGTTATTTGTGGGTTTTACCTTTTTGGTAATTAAGGAACTTAAAAACACTCATAATACACGTTTTTCGCAATGTCCTTACGTTTCACAAACATAAGGTTCTTTTTCATGTATTTAAGCGTTTTTATAGATAACATTATCAAAAACACTCAAAATACATGTTTTTTGGTAATGTTATTCTGTTTCTCCATAAAGTTTGTTTTCCATGCGTTTTAGCGGTTTGGTATGTGAGGAGCTCAAAAACACATATTGGCAAGTTCTTTGTAAAAGTTGGTTTTATTCCTAAGTAATGTGATTGCCCTGCTTTTTAGTACTTCATTGCCTAACACGCTCAAAAACAATTAAAAGACACTTCTGGTAATGTCATTTTTTTCCCTCATAAAGCTAGTTTCGCAGGCTATTTTGGATATTGCTAACTAGGAATATGAAAAACACTCAAAATACAGGCATTTCGTAAAGTTGTACTGTTTCTCAATTAAGATTGTTATTCATGAGTTTCAGCATTTTGGTATCTAAGAAACTTCTTTATATACACGAGTTTTTGCGTTTTTCTACGTAAAACACTGAGAAGATACATTTTCAGTAATTTTGCTTTTGATTCCCATATAGAGTGAGTTCCTTATTATTTATCGTTTTGATGCCTAACATGCTGAAAAACACTCAAAAGACAGATTTCTGGTAAGGTCGTTTAATTTCCTCATATAGTTGGCTTTGCATGCACTTTAGGGTTTGGTACATAACAGTCCGAAAAAAAAGCTAAAATTAACTTTTTTGATAATATTCTTTGGTTCAAAAAATTTTCCTGAATTTTCCCAGAATTTTGGTATCTCGGTACCTATGAAGATGAAAATAAAAAAATCCTTTTTTTTTCTAAATAAAGAGTTTTATTTGTGGGTTTTAGCTTTTTAGTACTTAAGGAACTTAAAAAAAAACACTCATAATACACGTTTTTCGTAAAGTCCTTTTGTTTCCCAAACATAATGTTCTTTGCATGTTTTTAAGCGTTTTTTATAGATAACATGATAAAAAACACCCAAATTACATGTTTTTGGTAATGTTATTCTGTTTCTCCATAAAGATTGTTTTCCATGTGTTTTAGCGGTTTGGTATATAAGGAGCTCAAAAACATTTAAAGGCAAGTTCTTGATAAAAATTGGTTTTATTCCAATGAAAAGTGATTGCCCTGCTTTTTAGTGCTTTATTGCCTATCACGCACAAAAACACTCAAAAGACATTTTTCTAGAAATGTCATGTTTTCCCATATAAATCTCGTTTCGCATGAAATTTGCGTTTTTGGTAACTAAGAATATGAAAAACACTCAAAACACACGAATTTGGTAAGGTTGTTCTGTTTCTCAATTATGAGTGTTATTCATGAGTTTCATCATTTTGGTATCTAGGAATCTTCTCCATATCATATACACATGTTTTTGCGTTTTTTGCCTTGTTGTTCTTTTGAACTATAATACACTCATTATACACTTTTCTCGCAATGTCCCTCTCTTTCTCAATATAGAGTGCATTGTAGCAATTTTAGCATTTTTTTGTAGGTAACAAGCCCAAAAACACTCAAAATATACCTTTTTTGTAATGTTTTTTTTCTATTTTTTGATATTGGTTGGTTTGCATCCATTTTAGCGTTTTTCTACGTAAAACGCTGGGAAGACACGTTTTCAGTAATTTTGTTTTCGATTCCCATATAAAGTGAGTTCCTTATTTATTTATCTTTTTGGTGCCTAACATTCTGAAAAACACTCAAAAGACAGATTTCTTTTAAGGTCGTTTAATTTCCTCATATTGGAGGCTTTACATGCACTTTAGGGTTTGGTATATAACAGTCCGAAAAAAAGCTAAAATTAACTTTTTTTTATAATTTTCTTTTATCATATAATAGCCCTGAATTTTCCCAGAATTTTGGCATCTCGGTATCTATGAAGATGATTAACAAAAAAATAAATAAATCATATTTTTTTATTTCTTATTTATTTATTTTTTTTTAAATAAAGAGTGTTATTTGTGGGTTTTAGCTTTTTGCTACTTAAGGAACTTAAAAACACTCATAAGACATATTTCTCGTAATGTCCTTTCGTTTCCCAAACATAAGGTTCTTTGCATGTATTTAAGCGTTTTTATAGATAACATGATCAAAAACACTCAAAATACATGTTTTTGGTAATGTTATTCTTTTTGTCCATAAAAGGTGTTTTGCATGCATCTTAGCTTTTTGGTATGTAATGAGCTCAAAAACACCTAAAGGCAAGTTCTTGGTAAAAGTTGGTTTTATTCCCATGTAAAGTGATTGCTCTGCTTTTTAGTGGTTTATTGCCTAACACTCTGAAAAACACTCGAAAGACATTTTCTGGTAATATTATTTTTTTCCCTCATAAAGCTAGTTTCGCATGGAATTTGGGGTTTTGGTAACTAAAAATGTTAAAAACACTCAAAATACAGGCATTTAGTAAGGTTCTTTTTCTTAATTAAAAGTGATATTCATGAGCTTCAGCATTTTTGTATGTGAGAAACTTCTTTATGTACACGAGTTTTTGAGTTTTTTGCCTTGTGGTTCTTGTGAAACCATAAAACACTCATTATACACGTTTCTTGTAATGCCTTTTTCTTTCCTAATATAGAGTGCGTTTCATCCATTTTCGAATTTTTTGTAGGTAACAAGCTCAAAAACACATCAAAATATATCTTTTTGGTAATGTTATTCTATTTCTTCATATTGGTTGGTTTGCATCCGTTTTAGCGTTTTTCTACGTAAATCACTGAAAAGACACGTTTTCAGTAATATTGTTGAAATTGCTGAAAAAAACATTCAAAAGACAGGTTTCTGGTAAATTCGAGTAATTTCTCCATATAGGTGGCTTTTGCATGCCCTTCAAGGTTTGGTACATAACTCCGGAAAAAAAAGCTAAGATGATTTTTTTCATAATAATTTATTTTTACAAAATTTCCGCGCATTTTTCCAGAATTTTTGTATCTCGGTACCTATGAAGATGAATAACAATTTTTTTTTCTCTATAAAGTATTATTTGTGAGTTTTAGCTTTTTTGGTACTTAAGGAACTTAAAAACACTCATAATACACGATTTTCGTAATGTCCTTTTCTTATACAAACATGGGGTTCTTTATATGTATTTAAGCGTTTTTATAGGTAACATGATCAAAAACACTCAAAATACATATTTTTGGTAATGTTATTCTGTTTCTCTATAAAGGGTGTTTTACATGCGTTTTAGCGTTTTGGCATGTAAGGAGTTAAAAAACACTTAAAGGTAAGTTCTTTGTAAAAGTTGGTTTTATTCCCAAGTAATGTGATTGTTCTGCTTTTTAGTGCTTTGTTGCATATCACGCTCAAAAACACTCAAAAGACATTTTTTTAGTAATGTCATTTTTTTTCCCACAAAAAGCTAGTTTCGCATGTAATTTGGCGATTTCGTAACTATGAATGTGAAAAACACTCAAAATACACAATTTGGTAGGGTAGTTCTGTTTTTAAATTAAAAGTGTTATTCATGCATTTCATCATTTTTGTATGTAAGAAACTTCTCTATATACACGAGTTTTTGCGTTTATTGCCTTGTGGTTCTTGTGAAACTATAAACACTAATTATACACGTTTCTCGTCATGTTTTTTTTGTTTCCTAATATAGAGTGTTTTCCATCCATTTTTGCATTTTTTTGTAGGTAATAAGCTTAAAAACACTCAAAATATATCTTTTTTGGTTATGTTATTTTATTTCTTCACATTGGTTGGTTTGCATCCGTTTTAGCTTTTTTCTTCGTAAATCTCTGAAAAGACTCGTTTTCAGTAATATTGTTGAAATTAATTCTGGTACAGGTTTCTGGTAAAGTCGTGTAATTTTCCCATATAGGTGGCTTTGAATGCACTTTAGGGTTTGGTAAATAACTCCGGAAAAGAGCTAAATTTTTTTTTCTTTACCTAATTTCCCTGAATTTTGACGGAATTTTGGGATCTCGGTACCTATGAAGATGAATAAAAAAAAAAATTTGTATTCATTTCTTTTTTTTTTCTCTATAAAGAGTGTTATTTGTGTGTTTTAGCTTTTTGGTACTTAAGGAACCTAAAAACTCTCATAATACACAATTTTCGAAATATCCTTTCGTTTCACGAACATAGGGTTCTTTGCATGTATTTAAGCGTTTTTATAGGTAACATGATCAAAAACACTTAAAATTCATGCTTTTGGTAATGTTATTTTGTTTCTCCATAAAGGGTGTTTTGCATGCGTTTTAGGGTTTTGTTATATAAGGAGTTAAAAAAAACACTTAAAGGCATATTTTTGGTAAAAGTTTTTTTTTTTTCCCACGTAATGTGATTGTTCTGCTTTTTAGTGCTTTGTTGTATATCACGCTCTAAAACACTCACAAGACACTTTTCTGGTAATGTCATTTTTTCCCACATAAAACTAATTTCACTTGTAATTTCGGATTTTCGTAACTAAGAATGTGAAAAACACTCAAAATACTCACATTTGGTAAGATAGTTCTGTTTCTCAATTAAAAGTCTTATTCATGAGTTTCAGCATTTTGGGATGTAAGAAACTTCTTTATATACACGAGTTTTTGCGTTTTTTGCCTTGTGGTTCTTGTGAAAATATAAAACACTCATTATACACGTTTCTCGTAATGTCCTTTTGCTTCCCAATATAGAGTGCTTTCCATCCATTTCCGCGTTTTTTGTTGGTAACAATTTCAAAAACACTCAAAATATACCTTTTTGGTAATGTTTCTATTTCTTAATTTTGGTTGGTTTGCATCCGTTTTTTCGTTATTGTACGTAAAACACCGAAAAGACACGTTTTCAGTAATTGTGTGTTGGATTCCCATATAGATTGACTTCCTTGGGTTTTATCGTGTTGGTTCCTAACATGCTGAAAAACAATCATAAGACAGTTTTCTGGCAAAGAGGTTTAATTTCTCCATATAGGTGGCTTTGCATGCACTTTAGGGGTTTGGTACATAACAGTCAGAAAAAAAGCTAAATTTAACTTTTTTGATAATGTTCTTATTTCATATAATTTCCTGAACTTTGACCGAATTTTGGCACCTCGTTACCTGTGAATATGAATAAGAATGAAAAAAAATTATCGTATTTTTTTTTCTTTCTTTATTTTTTCTCAATAAAGAGTGTAATTTGTGGCTTTTAGGTTTTTCGTACTTAATGAACTTAAAAACACTCATAATACACGTTTCTCGTAATGTCCTTTCGTTTCCCCAAAATAGGGTTCTTTGCATGTATTTAAGAGTTTTTATTGGTAACATGATCAAAAACACTCAAAATACATGTTTTTGGTAATGTTATTCTGTTTCACAATAAAGTGTATTTTGCATGCGTTTTAGTGTTTTGGTATATAAGGAGCTCAAAAACTCTTATAAGCAAGTTCTTATTAAAAATTGGTTTTATTCCAATGTAATGTCATTGCCCTGCTTTTTAGTGCTTTATTACCTAACACGCTCAAAAAACACTCAACAGACATTTTTCTGTTAATGTTATTTTTTTCCCACATAAAGGTGGTTTCGCATGGAATTTGGGGTTTTGGTAACTAAGAATGTGAAAAGCACTCAAAATACACACATTTTGTAAGATTGTTCTGGTTCTCAATTAAGAGTGTTGTTCATGAGTTTCATCATTTTGGTATCTACGAAACTTCTTCATATACACTATTTTTTGCATTTTTTGGCTTGTGGTTCTTTTGAACTATTAAATACTCATTATACACTTTTCTTGCAATGTCCTTTTATTTCCCATTATAGAGTGCCTTGCATCAATTTTCGTGTTTTTTTATAGGTAACAAGCTCAAAAACACTCAAAATATACCTTTTTGGTAATGTTTTTCTATTTCTTTATATTGGTTTGTTTGCATCCGTTTTAGTGTTTTTCTACGTAAAACACTGAGAAGACACGTTTTCAGTAATTTTCTTTTGAATTTCCATATAGAGTGAGTTCCTTATTTTTTATTGTTTAAGTGTCTAACATGCTGAACAACACTCAAAAGAGAGATTTCTGATAAGGTCGTATAATTTCCTCATATAGGAGGCTTTGCATGCACTTTAGTGTTTGGTACATACTAGTCCGAAAAAAAAAGCTAAAATTAACTTTTTTGATAATAATCTTTTATCATATAATTGCCCTGAATTTTTACCAGAATTTTGGCATCTCGGTACCTATGAAGATAAATAAAAAAGAAGAATTCCTATTTTTTAATTTCTTATTTATTTATTTATTTATTCTCAATGAAGAGTGATTTACCTTTTTGGTACATAAGGAACTTAAAAACACTCGTAATACACGTTTCACGTAATGTCCTTTCGTTTCCCAAACAAAAGGTTCTTTGCATGTATTTAAGCGTTTTTATAGATAACATGATCAAAAACACTCAAAATACAAGGTTTTGGTAATGTTATTTTGTTTCTCTATAAAGTGTGTTTTGCATACGTTTTAGCAGTTTTGTATATAAGGATCTCAAAAACACTCATGGCAAGTTGTTGGTGAAAAATGATTTTATTCCAATGTAATGTGATTGCCCTGCTTTTGAGTGGTTTATTACCTATCACGCTGAAAAACACTCAAAAGACACTTTTCTGGTAAATTCATTTTTTTTCCCCACAAAGCTATTTTCGCGTGTAATTTGGGGTTTTTGGTAACTAAGAATGTGAAAAGCAGTCAAAATCCACGCATTTAGTAAGGTTGTTCTGTTTCTCAATTAAGAGTGTTATTCATGAGTTTCAGGATTTTGGTATCTAGGAAATCTCCATATAAACGAGTTTTTGCGTTGTTTGCTTTGTGGTTTTTTTGAACTATGAAACACTCATTATACACCTTTCTTGCAATGTCCTCTTCTTTCCCAATAAAGAGTGTTTTGCATCAGTTTTCGCGTTTTTGTAGGTAAAAAGCTGAAAACACTCAAAATATACCTTTTTGGTAACGTTTTTCTATTTCTTGATATTGGTTGGTTTGCATCCGTTTTGACGTTTTTCTACGTAAAATACTGAGAAGACACGTTTTTAGTTACTTTGTTTTGGATTCCCATATAGAGTGAGTTCCTTATTATTTATCGTCTCGGTGCCTAACATGCTAAAAAACCCACAAAACACAGATTTCTGGTAAAGTCGTTTAATTTCCTCATAATGGAGGCTTTGCATGCACTTTAGGGTTTGGTACATAAATCTGAACAAAAAAAGCTGAAATTAACTTTTTTGATAATATTCTTTTATCACATAATTGCCCTGAATTTTCCCAGAATTTTGGCATCTCGGTACCTATGAAAATGAATAACAAAAAAAAAAAAATCATATTTATTTTATTTTTTTATTTTTTTTATTTTCTAAATAAAGAGTGTTATTTGTGGGGTTTTAGCTTTTTGGTACTTAAGGAACTTATAAAAACACATAATACACGTTTCTCGTAATGTCCTTTTGTTTCCGAAACATAATGTTCTTTGCATGTACTTAAGCGTTTTTATAGATAACATGATCAAAAACACTCAAAATACATGTTATTGGTAATGTTATTCTGTTTCTGCATAAAATTTGTTTTGCATGCGTTTTAGCTGTTTGGTATATAAGGGTTAAAAAACATTTAAAGGCAAATTCTTCGTAAAAGTTGGTTTTATTCCCATGTAATGTGATTGTTCTGCTTTTTAGTGATTTGTTGCATATCACGCTCAAAAACACTCAAAAGACACTTTTCTGGTAGTCATATTTTTTCCCACATGAAGCTAGTTTCGCATGTAATTTGGCATTTTCGTAAATAAGAATGTGAAAAACACTCAAAATACACAATCTGGTAAGGTAGGTCTGTTTATCAATTAAAAGTGTTATTCATGCATTTCATCATTTTGGTATGTAAAAATTTCTCTATATACACGAGTTTTTGCGTTTATTGCCTTGTGGTTCTTTTAAAACTATAAAACACTCATTATACACGTTTCTCGTAATATCGTTTTGTTTCCTAATATAGAGTTCTTTACATCCATTCTTGCATTTTTTGTAGTTAACAAGCTCAAAAACACTCAAAATATATCTTTTTGGTAATCTTATTCTATTTCTTCATATAGGATGGTTTGCATCCGCTTTAGCGTTTTTCTACGTAAAACACTGAAAAGACGTTTTCAGTAATTTTGTTTTGGATTCGCATAATGACTGATTTTCATATTATTTATCGTATTGGTGCCTAACATCCTAAAAAACACTGAAAAGACAGATTTCTGGTAAAGTCGTTTAACTTTCCTATATAGGTGGCTTTGCATGCACTTTAGGTTTTGGTACATAACAATCCGAAAAAAAAGCTATAATTAACTTTCATGATAATGTTCTTTTTCCACATAAATTCCCTGAATTTTGGCAGAATTTTGTTAAATCGGTACCTATGAAGATGAAAAAAACAAAAAATCCTTTTTTTTTAATTTTTTTATTTATTATTTTTTTTTTTTCTAAAAAAAGTGTTATTTGTGGGTTTTAGCTTTTTGGTACTGAAGGAACTTAAAAAACACTCTTAATACATGTTTCTCGTAATGTCCTTTCGTTTCCCAAATATAAGGTTCTTTGCATGTATTTAAGTGTTTTTATAAATAACATGATCAAAAACACTCAAAATACATGTATTTGGTAATGTTTTTCTGTTTAACCATAAAATGTATTTTGTATGCGTTTTAGCGTTTTGGTATATAAGGAGCTCAAAAACACTTAAAGGCAAGTTCTTGGTAAAATTTGGTTTTATTCCCATGTAATGTGATTGCCCTGGCTTTTAGTGCTTTATTGCATAACACGCTCAAAAACACTGAAAAGACATGCAAAGCTTCCCATATGAGGAAATTAAAGCCCTTACCAGAAATCTGTTTTTTGAGTGTTTTTCAGCTTGTTAGGCACCAAAACGATAAATAATAAGGAACTCACTCTATGTGGGAATCCAAAAGAAAATTACTGAAAATGTGTCTTCTCAGTGTTTTACGTAGAAAAACGCTAAAACTGATGCAAACCAACCAATATCAAGAAGCAGAAAAACATTACCAAAAATGTATATTTTGAGCTTGTTATCTAAGAAAAAAAAACGCAAAAAATTGATACAAAACACTCTATATTAGGAAACAAAGGGACATATCGAGAAAAGTGTATAATGAATGTTTTATAGTTCAAAAACACACAAGGCAAAAAACGCAAAAACTCGTGTATATGGAGAAGTTTCCTAGATACCAAAATGCTGAAACTCATGAATAACACTCTTAATTGAGAAACAGAAAAACCTTACTAAATGCGTGTCAAAAACACTAAAAGGCAAGTTCTTCGTAAAAGTTGGTTTTATTCCCATGTAATGTGATTGCCCTGCTTTTTAGTGCTTTATTGCCTAACACGCTCACAAACACTCAAAGACACTATTCTGGTAACGTCATTTTTTTTCTAACATAAAGCTAGTTTCGCATGAAATTTGGGATTCTGGTAACTAAGAATGTAAAAAAAAAACACTCAAAATACACGCATTCCGTAAGGATGCTCTGTTTCTTGATTAAGAAAGTTATTCATGAGTTTCAGCATTTTGGTATCATGGAAACTTCTCCACACATACGAGTTTTTGCGTTTTTTTCCTTGTGATTCTGGTGAAACTATAAAACACTCATTATACACGTTTCTCGTTATGTCCTTTTTTTCTTAATATACAGTGCTTTGCATCCATTTTTGCGTTTTTTTTTATGTAACAAGTTCAAAAACACACAAAATATACTTTTCTGGTAATATTATTCTATTTTTTCATATTGGTTGGTTTGCATCCGTTTTAACGTTTTTCTACGTAAATCTTTTAAAAGACACGTTTTCAGTAATTTTGTTTTGGATTTCCATATAGAGTGACTTTCATATTATCTATCGTTTTGGTGCCTAACATGCGAAAAAGCACTCAAAAGACAGGTTTCTTCTAAAGTCGTTAAGTTTTCCCAAATAGGTGGCTTTGCATACACTTTATGGTTTGGTACATAACTCCGAAAAAAGGTAAAATTATCTTTTTCGATAATGTTCTTTTTTTCCACATAATTACCCCTGAATTTTGGCAGAATTTTGGCATCTTTGTACCTATGAACATCAATAACAAAAAAATAAAAATGCTATTTTTTTATTTATATTTTTTTCTCTATAAAGAGTGTTATTTGTAGGTTTTAACGTTTTGGTACTTAAGGAACTTAAAAACATTCATAATACACATTTCTCGTAATGTCCTTTCGTTTCCCAAATATAGGGATCTTTGCATGTATTTAAGTGTTTTTATAGGTAATTTTTAATTAATAGTTTTTGGTAATGTTATTCTGCTTCTCCATAAAGGAGTGTTTTGCATGCGTTTTAGCGATTTGTTATGTAAGGAACTGAAAAACACTTCAAGGCAAGTTCTTGGTAAAAGTTGGTTTTATTCCAATATAATAAGACTGCCCTGCTTTTTAGTTCATTATTGCCTAACACGCCCAAAAACACTCAAAAGACACTTCTGGTAATGTCAGTTTTTTTTTCACACATAAAGCTAGTTTCACATGCTATTTGGGGTTTTGCTAAGAATGTGAAAAAAACACTCAAAATACACGCATTTGGTAATGTTGTTCTGTTTCTCGATTAAGATTGTTATTCATGAGTTTCAGCATTTTGGTATCTAAGAAACGTCTTTATATACACGAGTTTTTGCATCTTTTGCCTTATGGTTCTGATGAACCACAAGTTCTTTTGCCGGAAAATAATAAGACACTCATTATACACGTTTCTCGTAATGTCCTTTTCTTTCCCAATAGGGAGTGCTTTGCATCCATTTTCGCGTTTTTTGTAGGTAACAAGCTCAAAAACTCTCAAAATATACCTTTTTGGTAATGTTATTCTATTTCTTCATATTGGTTGGTTTGCATCCGTTTTAGCATTTTTCTACGTAAAACAACGAAAAGATATGTTTTCAGTAATTTTATTTTCGATTCCCAAAGAATATTGCCAGAATTTTGGCATCTTACTACCTATGAAGATGAATAAAAGAAAAAAAATTTATTTATTTTTTCTCTATAAAGAGTGTTATTTGTGAGTTTTAGCTTTTTAGGTACTTAAGGAACTTAAAAACACATAATACACGTTTCTCGTAATGTCCTTTCGTTTCCCAAACATAAGGTTCTTTCCATGTATTTAAGCGTTTTTATAAATAACATGATCAAAACCACTCAAAATACATGTTTTTCGTAATGTTTCTCCATAAATGGTGTTTTGCATGCGTTTTAGCGTTTTGGAATGTGAGGAGTTAAAAGAAAACACTTCAAGGCAAGTTCTTCGTAAAAGTTGGTTTTATTCCCATATAATGTGATTGTTCTGCTTTTTAGTGCTTTGTTTCATATCACGCTGAAAAACACTCAAAAGACACTTTTCTAGTAATATCTTTTTTTTTTTCCCACATAAAGCTAGTTTCGCATGTAATTTGGGATTTTCGTAACTAAGAATGTGAAAAACACAAAATACACACATTTGGTAAGGTAGTCCTGCTTCTCAATTCATGCATTTCAGCATTTTGGTATGTAAGAAACTTCTCTATATACAAGAGTTTTTGCGTTTTTTGCCTTGTGGTTGCTGTAAAATTATAAAACACTCATTATACAAGTTTCTCGTAATGATCTTTTGTTTCCCAATATAGAGTGCTTTCCATCCATTTTCGCATTTTTTGTAGGTAACAAGCTGAAAAACATTCAAAATATATATTTTTGGTAATGTTATTCTATTTCTTCATATTGGTTGGTTTGCATTCGTTTTAGCGTTTTTTTTTCGTAAATCACTGAAAAGACATGTTTTCAGTAATATTGTTGAAATTGCTGAAAAAAACACTCAAAAGACAGATAAAGACAGTAAAGACAGAAGACAGTAAAGTCGTGTAATTTCCCCATATAGGTGGCTTTGCATGCACTTCTGGGTTTGGTACATAATTCCGGAAAAAAGCTAAATTTTTTTTTGTAATGTTTTTTTACATAATTTCGCTGAATTTTGCCTGAATTTTGGCATCTTTATACCTATGTAGATGAATAACAAAAAAAAATATATATTTTCTTAGTTATTTATTTTTTTTCTCTATTTGTGGGTTTTAGTTTTTTGGTACTTAAGGAACTTAAAAACAATCATAATACACGATTTTCGTAATATCCTTTCGTTTCACAGACATAGGGTTCTTTGCATGTATTTAAGCGTTTTTATAGGTAACATGATCAAAAACACTCAAAATACATGTTTTGGTAATGTTATTCTGTTTCTCCATAAAGGGTGTTTTGCATGCGTTTTAGCGTTTTGGTATGTAAGGAGTTAAAAACACTTAAAGGCAATTTCTTCGTAAAAGTTGTTTTTATTCCTATATAATGTGATTCTTCTGCTTTTTACTGCTTTGTTGCATATCACGCTCAAAAACACTCAAAAGACACTTTTCAGATAATGTCATTTTTTTTTCTACATAAAGCTAGTTTCACATGTAATTTGGGATTTTCGTAACTAAGAATGTGAAAAACACTCAAAATACACACATTTGGTAAGGTAGTTCTGTTTCTCAATGAAAAGTGTTATTTATGAGTTTTAGCATTTTGGTATGTAAGAAACTTCTCTATATACACGAGATTTTGCATTTTTTGTCTTGTGGTTCTTGTGAAACTATAAAAAAATCATTATACACGTTTCTCTAAATGTCCTTTTACTTCCCAATATAGAGTGCTTTCCATCCATTTGCGCGTTTTTTGTAGGTAAAAAGCTCAAAAACACTTTTTGGTAATGTTATTCTATTTCTTCATATTTGTTGGTTTGATTTACCGTTTTAGAGTTTTTCTATGTAAAACACTGAAAAGACATGTTTAAGTAATTATGTTTTGGATTCACATATTGACTGACTTTCATATTATTTATCGTTTTGGTGCCTAACATGCTGAAAAACACTGAAAAGACAGGTTTCTGGTAAAGTCGTTTAACTTCCTTATATAGATGGCATGCACTTTAGAGTTTGGTACATAAAAATCGGAAAAATAACTATAATTAACTTTTTTTGATAATGTTTTTTTTTTTCCAGATAAATTCCTTGAATTTTGGCAGAATATTGGCATCTTGGTATCTATGAAAATCAATATAAAAAAAAAACTATTTTTATTTATTTGTTTATTTTTTTCTCTATAAAGAGTGTTATTTGTGGGTTTTAACGTTTTGGTACTTAAGGAACTTAAAAACGGTCCTAATACACGTTTCTCGTAATGTCCTTTCGTTTCCCAAACATAGGGTTCTTTGCGTGTATTTAAGCGTTTTTGTAAGTACCATGATCAAAAACACTTAAAGCAGATGTTTTTAGTAATGTTATTCTGCATCTCCATAAAGGAGTTTTTTGCATGCGTTTTAGCGTTTTGGTTTGTAAGGAGGTCAACATTTCAAGTCAAGTTTTTGGTAAAAGTTGATTTTATTCTCATGTAATGTGATTGCCCTGTTTTTTTTTGTGATTTATTGTCTAACACGCTCAAAAACACTCAAAAGACACTTTTCTGGTGGTCATATTTTTTTGGGAAGGTTTTGCTAACAATGAATGTGAAAAACACTCAAAATACACGCATTTGGAAAGGTTGTTCTGTTTCTCATTTAATATTGTTATTGAAGAGTTTCAGCATTTTGGTATCTAAGAAACTTCTTTATATACACGAGTTTTTGCGTTTTTTTTGCCTTGTGGTTCTTGTGAAAAACAAGTTCTTTTGCTCAAAAATAATAAGACACTCATTATACACGTTTCTCGTAATGTCCTTTTGTTTCCCAATAGAGAGTGCTTTGCATCATTTTCGCGTTTTTTGTAGGTAACAAGCTCAAAAACACTCAAAATGTACCTTTTTGGTAATGTTATTTTATTTCTTCTTATTGGTTGGTTTGCATCCGTTTTAGCGTTTTTCTACGTAAAACACCGAAAAGACACGTTTTCAGTAATTTTGTTTTAGATTCCAATATAGAGTGACTTGCATGTTATTTACCGTTATGGTGCCTAACAAGTTGAAAAACACTCATAACACAGTTTTCTGGCAAAGACGTTTAATTTCCCCATATAGTTGGCTTTGCATGCACTTTAAGGTTTGGTACATAACAGTACGAAAAAAAAAAAGCTAAAATTAACTTTTTTGATAATTGACTCGTAATTTCCTGAATTTTGTCCAAATTTTGGCATCTCGGTACCTGTGAAGATGAAAAAGAAAAAAAAATATCGTATTTTTTTATTTATTTATTTATTTTTTCTCAATAAAGAGAAATAATTGTGGCTTTTTGCTTTTTGGTAAATAATGATCTTAAAAACACTCGTAATACACGTTTCTCGCAGTTTCCCAAAGATAGAGTTCTTTGCATGTATTTAAGCGTTTTCATTGGTAACATGATCAAAAACACTCAAAATATATGTTTTTGGTAATGCTATTCTCTTTCTCTATAAAATGTGTTTTGCATGCGTTTTAGCGTTTTGGTATATAAGGAGCTCAAAACACTCAAAGGCAAGTTCTTGGTAAAAATTGATTTTGTTGCCATGTCAAGTGATTCCCTTTCTTTTTAGTGCTTTATTTCCTATCACGCTCAAAAACACTCAAAAGACACTTTTCTGGTAATGTCATACTTTTCCCACATAAAGCTGGTTTCGCATGCAATTTGGGATTTTGGTAACTAAGAATGTGAAAAGCAGTCAAAATACACGCATTAAGTAAAGTTGTTCTGTTTCTCAATTAAGAGTGTTATTCATGAGTTTCAGCTTTTTGGTATCTAGGAAACTTCTCCATATACACGAGTTTTTGCGTTTTTTGCCTTGTGGTTCTTTTGAACTATAAAACATTCATTATACACTTTTCTCGCAATGTCCCTTTGTTTCCCAATATAGAGTGCTTTGTATCAATTTTCGCGTTTTTTGTAACAAACTCAAAAACACTTAAAATATACCTTTTTGGTAATGTTTTTCTACTTCTTGATATTGATTGGTTTGCATCCGTTTTAGCGTTTTTCTACGTAGTTTTGTTTTGGTGTGCCATATAGAGTGAGTTCCATATTATTTATCGTTTTGGTGCCTAACATTCTGAAAAACACTCAAAACACAGATTTCTGGTAAGGTCGTTTAATTTCCTCATATGGGAGGCTTTGCATGCACTTTAGTGTTTGATACATAAGAGTCCGAAAAAAAGCTAATATCAATTTTTTTTTATAATATTCTCTTATCATAAAATTGCCCTAATTTTTCCCAGAATTTTGGCATCTCGGTCCCTATGAAGGTGAATAACAAAAAAAAAAAAGAAAAGAAAATCCTTTCATTTATTTTTTTTATTTATTTATTTTTTTTCTAAATAACGAGTGTTATTTGTGGGGTTTAGCTTTTTGGTAGTTAAGGAACATAAAAACACTCATAATTCACGTTTTTCGTAATGTCCTTACGTTTCCCAAACATAAGGTTCTTTGCATGTATTTAAACGTTTTTTATACATAACATTATTAAAAACATTCAAAATACATGTTTTTGGTAATGTTATTCTGTTTAGCCATAAAGTTTGTTTTCCATGCGTTTTAGCGGTTTGGTATGTAAGGAGCTCAAAAACACATATTGGCTAAATCTTGGTAATAGTTGGTTTTTTTCCCATGTAATGTGATTGCCCTGCTTTTTAGTACTTCATTGCCTAACACGCTCAAAAACAATTAAGACACTTCTGGTAATGTCATTTTTTTCTCTCATAAAGCTAGTTTCGCAGGCTATTTTGGGTATTGCTAACTAGGAATATGAAAAATACTCAAAATACAGGCATTTGCTAAGGTTGTTCAGTTTCTCAATTAAGATTGTTATTCATGAGTTTCAGCATTTTGGTATCTAAGAAATTTCTTTATATACACGAGTTTTTGCGTTTTTCTACGTAAAACACTGAGAAGATACATTTTCAGTAATTTAGTTTTGGATTCCCATATAGAGTGAGTTCCTTATTATTTATCGTTTTGGTGCCTAACATGCTGAAAAACACTCAAAAGACAGATTTCTGGTAAGGTCGTTTAATTTCCTCATATAGGAGGTTTTGCATGCACTTTTGGGTTTGGTAGATAACAGTCCGAAAAAAAGCTAAAATTATCTTTTTAGATAATATTCTTTTGTTCATATAATTTTCCTGAATTTTCCCAGAATTTTGGCATCTTGGTACCTATGAAGATGATTTTTTTTTTCTAAATAAAGAGTGTTATTTGTGGATTTTAGCTTTTTGGTACTTAAGGAACTTTAAAAAAAACACTCAAAATACACCTTTCTCGTAATGTCCTTTTCTTTCCCAAACATAATGTTCTTTGCATGTATTTTGGCGTTGTTATAGATAACATGATAAAAAAACAGTCAAATTACATGTTTTTGGTAATGTTATTCTGTTTCTCCATAAAGTTTGTTTCGCATGCGTTTTAGCGGTTTGGTATATAAGGAGCTGAAAAACATTTAAAGGCAAGTTCTTGGTAAAAATTGGTTTTATTCCAATGAAAAGTGATTGCCCTGCTTTTTAGTGCTTTATTGCCTATCACGCTCAAAAACACTCGAAAGACATTTTTCTGGAAATGTCATGTTTTCCCACATAAATCTGGTTTCGCATGAAATTTGGGTTTTTAGTAACGAAGAATATGAAAAACACTCAAATTACACGAATTTGGTAAGTTTGTTCTGTTTCTCAATTAAGAGTGTTATTCATGATTTTCAGCATTTTGATATCTAGGAAACTTCTCCATATACACGAGTTTTTGCGTTTTTTGCCTTGTTGTTCTTTTGAACTATAATACACTCATTATACACTTTTCTCGCAATGTCTCTTTGTTTCCAAATATAGAGTGCTTTATATCAATTTTAGCGTTTTTTTGTAGGTAACAAGCTCAAAAACACTCAAAATATTCCTTTTTGGTAATGTTTTTTTTTTTTATTTCTTGATATTGGTTGATTTGCATCCATTTTAGGGTTTTTCTACGTAAAACATTTGCAAGACACGTTTTCAGTAATTTTGTTTTGGATTCCCATATAAAGTGAGTTCATTATTATTTATCATTTTGGTGCCTAACATGCTGAAAAACTCTCAAAAGATAGATTTCTCGTAAGGTCGTTTAGTTTCCTTATATGGGATGCTTTTGCATGCAGTTTAGGGTTTGGTACACAATAGTCCGAAAAAATAGCTAAAATCAACTTTTTTGATAATATTCTTTTATTATATAATTGCCTTCAATTTTCCGAGAATTTTGGCATTTCGGTACCTATGAAGATGAATAACAAAAAAAAAAAAATGCTATTTTTATTTATTTTTTTATTTATTTATTTTTCTAAATAAAAAGTGGGTTTTAGGTTTTTGGTACCTAACAAACTAAAAAAACACTCATAATATACGTTTCTCGTAATGTCCTTTTGTTTCCCAAACATAAAGTTCTTTTCATGTATTAAAGCGTTTTTATAGATAACATGATAAAAAACAAAACACTCAAAATACATGTTTTTGGTAATTTTATTCTGTTTCTCCATGAAGTTTGCTTTGCATGTGTTTTAGCGATTTAGTATATAAGTAGCTCAAAAACACTTAAAGGCAAGTTGTTGATTAAAATTGGTTTTATTTAAATGTAATGTGATTGCCCTGCTTTTTAGTGCTTTATTGCCTATCAGGCTCAAAAACACTCAAAAGACATTTTTCTGGTGTCATTTTTTTCTCACATAAAGCTGGTTTTGCATGCAATTTAGGTTTTTGGTAACTAAGAATGTGAAAAGCTCTCAAAATACACTCATTTAGTAAGGTTGTTTTTTTTCTGAATTAGGAATGTTATTTCATGAGTTTTAGCATTTTGGTATGTAAGAAACTTCTCTATATACACGAGTTTTTGCGTTTTTTGTCTTGTGGCTCTTGTCAAACTATAAAACAATCATTATGCACGTTTCTCTAAATGTTCTTTTGCTTCCCAATATAGAGTGCTTTTACATCCATTTTCGCGTTTATGTAGTTAAAAATCTCAAAAACACTTTTTGGTAATGTTATTCTATTTTTTCATATTCGTTCATTTGCATCCGTTTTAATCTTTTTTCTACGTAAAACACTGAAAAGACACGTTTTCAGTAATTTTGTTTTGGATTCACATATTAACTGACTTCCATATTATTTATCGGTTTGGTGCCTAACATGCTGAAAACACTGAAAAGACAGGTTTCTGGTAAAGTCGTTTAATTTCCTTATATAGAAGGCTTTGCATGCACTTTAGGGTTTGGTAAATAACAATCCGAAAAAAGCTATTATAAACTTTTATTATAATGCTTTTTTTCCACAAAAAATCCCTGAATTTTGGCAGAATTTTGGCATCTCGGTACTTATGAAAATCAATAAAAAAAATGCTATTTTTATATTTTTTTTCTCTCTTTGAAGAGTGTTATTTGTGGGTTTTAACGTTTTTCTACCTAAGGAACTTAAAAACAGTCATAATACACGTTTCTCGTAATGTCCTTTCGTTTCCCAAAGATAGGGTTCTTTGCATGTATTTAAGCGTTTTCATACGTAACAGATCAAAAATACTGAAAATTCATGTTTTTTCGTAATGTTATTTTGTTTCTCCATAAAGGGTGTTTTCCATGCATTTTAGCATTTTGGTTTGTAAGGAGCTGAAAAACACTTAAAGACAAGTTCTTGGTAAATGTTGGTTTTATTCCCATGTAATGTCATTGCCCTGCTTTTTTGTGCTTTATTGCCTAGCACGCTCAAAAACACTCAAAAGACACTTTTTTTCTGGTAATGTCATTTATTTCACATATAAAACTAGTTTCGCTTATAATTTCGGGATTTGGTAACTAAGAATATGAAAAAAACACCCAAAATACACGCATTTGGTAAGGTTGTTCTGTTTCTCAATTAAGAGTGTTATTCATGAATTTCAGCATTTTGGTATCTAAGAAACATCTCCATATACACGAGTTTTTGCTTGTTTTGCCTTGTGATTCTTGTGAAACTATAAAACACGCATTATAAACGTTTATCGTAATGTTCTTTTGTTTCCCAATATGGAGAGATTTGCATCCATTTTCGCTCAAAAACACAAAAAATACCTTTTTTGGTAATATTATTCTATTTAATGATATTAGTTGATTTGCATTCGTTTTAGAGTTTTTCTACGTAAAACACTGAAAAGACACGTTTTCAGTAATTTTGTTTTGGATTCCCATACAGACTGACTTCCATATTATTTATTGTTTTAGTGCCAAACATACTGAAAAACAGGCAAAAGACAGGTTTCCTGTAAAGTCGTTTAATTTCCCCATACAGGTGGCTCTACATGCACTTTAGGGTTAGGTACATAACAGTCTGAAAAAAAGCTAAAATTAACTTTTTTGACATTCTTTTTTCACATAATTTCCCTGAATTTTGCCAGAATTTTGGCATCTCGGTAACTATGAAGGTTAATAACAAAAAAAAAATGCTTTTTTTTTCATTTATTTATTTATTTTTTCTCTATAAAGAGTGTTATTTGTGGGATTAGGCTTTTTGGTACTTAAGGAACGTAAAAACACTCATAATACTCGTTTCTCGTAATGTCCTTTGCATGTATTTAAGCGTTTTTATTGGTAACATGATCAAAAACACTCAAAATATACCTTTTTGGTAATGTTATTCTATTTTTTTATATTGGTTGGTTTGCATCTGCTTTAGCGTTTTTCAACGTAAAACACATAAAAGACACGTTTTCTGTAATTTTGTTTTGGTTTTCCATGTTAATTATCGTTTTGATGCCTAACATGCTGAAAAACACTCAAAAGACAGGTTTCTTGTAAAGTCGTTTAATTTCCCCATTTAGATGGATTTGCATACACTTTAGGATTTGGTATATAACAGTCCGAAAAAAGCTAAAATTAACCTTTTTCATAATTTTTTTTTCACGTAATTTTCCTGAATTTTGCCAGAATTTTGGCATCTCGGTACCTATGAAGATCAATAAAAAAAATGTTATTTTTTTCTTTTTTCTTTTTTTCTTTTTTTTTTTTTCTTTTTCGTTATTTGTGGGTTTTAGCTTTTTGGTACTTAAAGAACTTATAAACACTCATAATACACATTCCTTGTAATGTCTTTTCATTCCCAAACATAGGGTTCTTTGCATGTATTTAAGCGTTTTTATTGGTAACAAGCTCAAAAACACTCAAAATACATGTTTTGGATAATGTTATTCTGTTTTTCCATAAAGGGTGTTTTGCATGGGTTTTAGCGTTTTGGTATGTAAGGAGCTCAAAAAAACTTAAAGGCAAGTTCTTGGTAAAAGTTGGTTATATTTCCATGTAATGTGATTGCCCTGCTTTTTAGTGCTCTATTGCCTAACATGCTGAAAAACAAACAAAAAAAAAAAACACTTTTCTAGTAATTTCATTTTTTCTTCACAGTTTCGCATGTAATTTGGGGTTGGACCACTAAGAATGTGAAAAAACACTCAAAATACACTCATTTCCTAAGATTGTTCTGTTTCTCAATTAAGAGTGTTATTCATGAGTTTCAGCATTTTGGTATCTAAGAAACTTCTCCATATATACGAGTTTTTGCGTTTTTTGCCTTATGGTTCTTGATAACTATTAAAACATTCATTATACAATTTTCTTGTAATATCCTTTTGTTTCCCAATATAGACTGCTTTCCATTCATTTTTGCTTTTTTTTGAAGTAACAAGCTGAAAAACACTCAACTTTTTTGTAATGTTATTCTATTTCTTCATATTGGTTGGTTTGGATCCGTTTAAGCGTTCTACGCTAATACTGAAAAGACACGTTTTCAGTAATATTGTTGAAATTGCTGAAAACACCCAAAGACACGGTTCTTGTAAAGTCGTGTAATTTCACCATATAAGTGGCTTTGCATGCACTTCTGGGTTTCGTACATAACTCCAGAAAAGCTAAAATTATTATTTTTTTTCATATAATTTCCCTGAATTTTCTCAGAATTTTGGCATCTCGGTACCTATGAAGATGAATAACAAAAATTTTTTTTTTTTCAATTATTTTTTTCTCTATAAAGAGTGTTATTTGTGGGTTTTAGATTTTTGGTACTTAAGGAAATTAAAAATACTCATAATACACGATTTTCGGAATGTCCTTTCGTTTCACAAACATAGGGTTCTTTGCATGTTTTTAAGCGATTTTATAAGTAACATAATCAAAAACACTCAAAATACATGTTTTTCGTAATGTTATTCTGTTTCTCAATAAAGGTTGTTTTGCATGCGTTTAGCATTTTGGTATGTAAGGAGTTAAAAAACACTTAAAGGCAAGTTCTTAGTAATATTTGGTTTTATTCCAATGTAATGTGATTGTTCTGCTTTTTAGTGTTTTGTTGCATATAACGCTCAAAAACACTCAAAAGATACTTTTCTGGTAATGTCATTTATTTCCCAAATAAAGCTAGTTTCGCATGTAATTTGGGATTTTCGTAACTAAGAATGTGAAATACACTCCAAATACACACATTTGGTAAGGTAGTTCTGTTTTTCAATTAAAAGTGTTATTCATGAGTTTTAGCGTTTTCCTATGTAAGAAACTTCTATATATACACGAGTTTTTGCGTTTTTTGCCTTCTGGTTCTTGTGAAACTATAAAACACTCATTATACACGTTTCTCGTAATGTCCTTTTTCTTCCCAATATAGAGTGCTTTCCATTCATTTGCGCGTTTTTTGTAGGTAAAAAGCTTAAAAACACTTTTTGGTAATGTTACTCTATTTCTTCATATTTGTTGGTTTGCATCCGTTTTAGCGTTTTTTCTACGTAAAACACTGAAAAGACACGTTTAAGTAATTATGTTTTGGATTCACATGTTGACTGACATCCATATTATTTATCGTTTGGGTGCCTAACATGCTGAAAAACAGAAAAGACAGGTTTCTGGTAAAGTCGTTTAACTTCCTTATATAGGTGGCATGCACTTTAGAGTTTGGTACATAAAAATCCGAAAAATAGCTACAATTAACTTTTTTGATAATGTTCTTTTTTCCACATAAATTCCCTGAATTTTGGGAGAATTTTGGCATCTTGGTACCTATGAAAATCAATATAAAAAAAAACTATTTTATTTATTGATTTTTTTTTCTTTATAAAGACTGTTATTTGTGGGTTTTAACGTTTTGGTACTTAAGGAACTTAAAAACGGTCCTAATACACCTTTCTCGTAATGTCCTTTCGTTTCCCAAACATAGGGTTCTTTGCATGTATTTAAGCGTTTTGTGTTTTAAGTGTTTTTGATCATGTTACCTATAGGTAACATGATCAAAAACACTTAAAACACATGGTTTTAGTAATGTTTTTCTCTGGATCTCCATCATGGAGTTTTTTGCATGCGTTTTAGCGTTTTGGTTTTGGTCAAAGACACTTCATGGCAAGTTCTTGGTAAAAGTTGGTTTTATTCCCATGTAATGTGATTGCCCTGTTTTTTTTTTTTTTGTGATTTATTGCCTAACACACTCTAAAACACTCAAAAGACACTTCTTGTAATGTCATTTTTTTTCCAACATAGTTTCGCGTGCTATTTGGGGTTTTGTTAAGAATGTGAAAAAAAAAAAAAACACAAAATACACGCATTGGTAAGGTTGATCTGTTTCTCAATTAATATTGTTTTTCAAGAGTTTCAGCATTTTGGTATCTAAGAAACTTCCTAATATACACGATTTTTTGTGTTTTTTGCCTTGTGGTACTTGTGAATCACAAGTTGTTTTGCTCAAAAATAATAAGACACTCATTATACACGTTTCTCGTAATGTCCTTTTGTTTCCCAATAGGGACTGCTTTGCATCCATTTTCGCGATTTTTCTAGGTAACAAGCTCAAAAACACTCAAAATGTACCTTTTTGGTAATGTTATTTTATTTCTTCTTATTGGTTGGTTTGCGTCAGTTTTAGTGTTTTTCTACGTAAAACACCGAAAAGACACGTTTTCAGTAATTTTGTTTTTTGATTCCCATATAGAGTGACTTGCATGTTATTTACCGTTATGGTGCCTAACAAGCTGAAAAACACTCATAAGACAGTTTTCTGGCAAAGACGTTCAATTTCCCCATATACGTGGCTTTGCATGCACTTTAGGTTTTTGTACATAATAGTACGAAAAAAAAGCTAAAATTAACTTTTTTGATAATTGACTCATAATTTCCTGAAATTTGCCGAAATTTTGGCATGTCGGTACCTGTGAAGATGAAAAAGAAAGAAAAAATATCGTATTTTTTTTATTTATTTATTTATTTTTCTCAATAAAGAGTGTTGTTTGTGGCTTTTAGCATTTTGCTAAATAATGATCTTAAAAACACTTATAATACACGTTTCTCGCAATGTCCTTTCATTTCCAAAAAATAGGGTTCTTTGCATGTATTTAAGCGTTTTTATTGGTAACATGATCAAAAACACTCAAAATATATGTTTTTGGTAATGCTATTCTCTTTGTCTATAAAGTGTGTTTTGCATGCATTTTAGCGTTTTGGTATATAAGAAGCTCAAAACACTTAAAGGCAAGTTCTTGGTAAAAATTGATTTTATTGCCAGGTAAAGTGATTTCCCTGCTTTTTAGTGCTTTATTGCCTATCACGCTCAAAAACACTCAAAACACACTGTTTTGGTAATGTCATTTTTTTCCTTGGTTTCGCATGGAATTTGGAATTTTGGTAACTAAGATTGTGAAAAGCACTCAAAATACACGCATTTAGTAAAGTTCTTTTGTTTCTCAATTAAGAATGTTATTCCGGAGTTTCAGCATTTTGGTATCTAGGAAAATTCTCCATATACACGAGTTTTTGCGTTTTTTGCCTTGTGGTTCTTTTAAACTATAAAACATTCATTATACACTTTTCTCGCAATGTCCCTTTGTTTTCCAATATAGAGTGCTTTGTATCAATTTTCGCGTCTTTTTTTGTAGGTAACAACCTCTAAAACACTCAAAATATACCTTTTTGGTAATGTTTTTCTACTTCTTAATATTGGTAGGTTTCCATCCGTTTAAGCGTTTTTCTACGTAAAACACTGAGAAGACACGTTTTCAGTAATTTTGTTTTGGTTTGCCATATAGTGTGAGTTCCGTATTATTTTTCGTTTTGGTGCCTAACATGCTGAAAAACACTCAAAACACGGATTTCTGCTAAGGTCGTTTAATTTCCTCCTATGGGAGGCTTTGAGTGCACTTTAGTGTTATGTACATAACAGTCCGAAAAAAAAGCAAATATCAACTTTTTTTTATAATATTCTCTTATCATATAATTGCCCTAATTTTTCCCAGAATTTTGTCATCTCGGTACCTATGAAGGTGAATAACAAAAAAAGAAAAACATTTCATTTATTTATTTATTTTTTTTTCTAAATAACGAGTGTTATTTGTGGGTTTTAGCTTTTTGGTAGTTAAGGAACTTAAAAACACTCATAATACACGTTTCTCTTAATGTCCTTACGTTTCCCAAACATAAGGTTCTTTGCATGTATTTAAGCGTTTTTATAGATAACATTATCAAAAACACTCAAAATACATCTTTTTGGTAATGTTATTCTGGTTCTCCATAAAGTTTGTTTTCCATGCATTTTAGCGGTTTGGTATGTAAGGAGTTCAAAAACACATATTAGCAAGTTCTTGGTAAAAGTTGGTTTTATTCCCATGTAATGTGATTGCCCTGCTTTTTAGTACTTCATTGCCTAACACGCTCAAAAACAATTAAAAGACACTTCTGGTAATGTCATTTTTTTTTCTCATAAAACTAGTTTCACATGCTCTTTTGGGAATTGCTAAATAGGAATATGAAAAACACTCAAAATACAGGCATTTGCTAAGGTTGTTCTGTTTCTGAATTGATATTGTTATTCATAAGTTTCAGCATTTTGGTATCTAAGTAACTTCTTTATATACACGAGTTTTTGTGTTTTTCTACGTAAAACAAAGAGAAGATACATTTTCAGTAATTTTGTTTTGGATTCCCATATAGAGTGAGTTCCTTATTATTTATCGTTTTGGTGCCAAACATGCTGAAAAACACTCAAAAGACAGATTTCTGGGAATGTTTAATTTCCTCATATAGGAGGCTTTGCATGCAATTTAGGGTTTGGTACATAACAATCCGAAAAAAAGCTAAAATTAACTTTTTTGACAATATTCTTTTGTTCATATAATTTTCCTGAATTTTCCCAGAATTTTGGCATCTCGGTAGCAATGAAGATGCAAAAAAAAAATTCCTATTTTTTGTTTTCTCTAAATAAAGAGTGTTATTTGTGGGTTTTAGCTTTTGGTACTTAAGGAACTTAAAAAAAAAAACACTCATAATACACATTTCTCGTACTGTCCTTTTGTTTCCCAAACATAATGTTCTTTCCATGTATTTAAGCATTTTTATAGATAACATGATAAAAAAAACACTCAAATTACATGTTTTTTGGTAATGTTATTCTGTTTCTCCATAAAGTTTCTTTTGCATGCGTTTTAGCGGTTTGGTATATAAGGAGCTCAAAAACATTTAAAGGCAAGTTCTTGGTAAAAATGGGTTTTATTCCAATGAAAAGTGATTCCCCTTCTTTTTTGTACTTTATTGCCTATCACGCTCAAAAACACTCAAAAGACATTTTTCTGGACATGTCATGTTTTCCCAAATAAATCTGGTTTCGCATGAAATTTGGGTTTTTGGTAACTAAAAATATGAAAAACACTCAAAATACACGAATTTGGTAAGGATGTTCTGTTTCTCAATAAAGAGTGTTATTCAAGAGTTTCAGCATTTTGGTATCTAGGAAAGTTCTCCATATACACGAGTTTTTGCGTTTTTTGCCGTGTTGTTCTTTGAATTATAATACACTCATTATACACTTTTCTCGCAATGTCCCTTTGTTTCCCAATATATAGTGCTTTGTATCAATTTTAGCGTTTATTTTTTGTAGGTAACAAGCTCAAAAACACTCAAAATATACCTTTTTGGTAATGTTTTTTTCTATTTCTTGATATTCGTTTGTTTGCATCCATTTTAGCGTTTTTCTACGTAAAACACTGGGAACACACGTTTTCAGTAATTTTGTTTTGGATTCCCATATAAAGTGAGTTCCTTCTTATTTATTATTTTGGTGCCTAACATGCTGAAAAACACTCAAAAGACAGATTTCTAGTAAGATCGTTTAATTTCCTTATACAAAAGGCTTTGCATGCAGTTTAGGGTTTGGTACATAACAGTCCGAAAAAAAGCTAAAATCAACTTTTTTTGATAATATTCTCTTATCATATAATTGTCTTGAATTTTCCCAGAATCTTGGCATTTCGGTACCTATGAAGATGAATAACAAAAAAAAAAATTTCCTATTTTTTATATTTTTGATATATTATTGATTTTTCTAAATACAGAGTGGGTTTTAGGTTTTTGGTACTTTACAAACTTAAAGACACTCATAATAAACGTTTCTCGTAATGTCCTTTTGTTTCCCAAACATAAGGTTCTTTTCAAGTATTTAAGCGTTTTTATAAATAACATGATCAAAAACACTCAAAATACATGTTTTTGGTAATTTTATTCTGTTTCTCCATAAAGTTTCTTTTGCATGAGTTTTAGCGGTTTAGTATATAAGGAGCTCAAAAACACTTAAAGGCAAATTTTTGATAAAAATTGGTTTTATTGAAATGTAATGTGATTGCCCTTCTTTTTAGTGCTTTATTGCCTATCAGGCTCAAAAACACTCAAAAACACATTTTTCTCGTAATGTCTTTTTTTTTCTCACATAAAGCTGGTTTCGCATGCAATTTGGGGTTTTCGTAACTAAGATTGTGAAAAGCTCTCAAAATACACGCATTTAGTAATGTTGTTCTGTTTCTCAATTAGGAATGTTATTCATGAGTTTCAGCATTTTGGTATCTAAGAAACTTCTCCATATCCACAAGTTTTTGCATTTTTTTGCTTTTTGGTTCTTTTGAACTATAAAACACTCATTATATACTTTTCTTGCAATGTCCTTTTATTTCCTAATATAGAGTGCTTTGCATCAATTTTTTGCGTTTTTTGTAGTTAATAAGCTCAAAAACACTCAAAATATACCTTTTTGGTAATGGTTTTCTATTTTTTTTATATTGGTTGGTTTGCATCCGTTTTAGTGTTTTTCTACGTAAAACACTGAGAAGACACGTTTTCAGTAGTTTGTTTTGGATTCCCATATAGAGTGAGTTACTTATTTATTTATTGTTTTGGTGCCTAACATTCTGAAAAACACTCAAAAGACATTTTTTTTAAGGTCGTTTAATTTCCTCATATAGGAGGCTTTGCGTGCACTTTATGGTTTGGTACATAACAGTTCGAAAAAAAAAGCTGAAATTAACTTTTTTGATAATATTCTTTTATCACATAATTGCCCTGAATTTTCCCAGAATTTTGGCATCTCGGTACCTATGAATATGATTAACAAAAAAAAAAAAAAAAATCCTATTTGTTTTATTTTATTTTTATTTTTTTTTTTCATTTTCTAAGGAAAGAGTGTTATTTGTGGGTTTTAGCTTTTTGGTATTTAAGGTACTTAAAAAAAAAACACTCATAATACACGTTTCTCGTAATGTCCTTTTGTTTCCCAAATATAATGTTCTTTACATGTACTTAAGCGTTTTTATAGATAACATGATCAAAAACACTCAAAATACATGTTTTTTGGTAATGTTATTCTGTTTCTCCATAAAGTTTGTTTTGCATGCGTTTTAGCGGTTTGGTATATAAGGGGTTAATAAATACTTAAAGGCAAATTCTTCGTAAAAGTTGGTTTTATTCCCATGTAATGTGATCGTTCTGCTTTTTAGTGCTTTGTTGCATATCACGCTGAAAAACAATCAAAAGACACTTTTCTGGTAATGTCTTTTTTTTTTCCGAAGTGATGCTAGTTTCGCATGCAATTTGGCATTTTCGTAACTAAGAATGTGAAAAACACTCAACATACACAATTTGGTAAGATAGTTCTGTTTATTGATTAAAAGTGTTATTCATGCATTTATTCAATTTGGTATGTAAGAAATTTCTCTATATACACGATTTTTTTGCGTTTATTGCTTTGTGGTTCTTTTAAAACTTTAAAACACTCATTATACACATTTTTTCGTAATGTCCTTTTGTTTCCTAATATAGAGTGCTTTACATCCATTTTTGCCTTTTTTGTAGGTAACAATCTCAAAAGCACTCAAAATATATCTTTTTGGTAATGTTATTCTATTTCTTCATATAGGATGGTTTGTATCCACTTTAGCGTTTTGCTAAGGTAAAACACTGAAAAGACACGTTTTCACTAATTTTCTATTGGATTCACATATTGACTGACTTCCATATTATTTATCGTTTTGGTGCCTAACATGCTGAAAAACACTAAAAAAGACAGGTTTCTGGTAAAGTCCTTTAAATTCCTTATATAGGTGGCTTTGCATGCACTTTAGGGTATGGTACATAACAATCCGAAAAAATAGCTATAATTAACTTCTATGATAATATTCTTTTTTCCACATAAATTGCCTGTATATTTCCAGAATTTTAGCATCTCGGTACCTATAAAGATGAATAACCAAGAAAAAATCCCATTTTTTTATTTTTTTATTTATTATTATTTTTTTTTTCTAAAGAGTGTTATTTGTGGGTTTTAGCTTTTTGGTACTGAAAGAACTTAAAAAATCACTCATAATACACGTTTCTTGTAATATTCTTTCGTTTCCTAAACATAAGGTTCTTTGCATGTATTTAAGCGTTTTTATAGATAACATGATCAAAAACACTCAAAATACATGTATTTGGTAATGTCATTTTGTTTCTCCATAAAATGAATTTTGCATGGGTTTTAGCGTTTAGGTAGGTAACGAGCTCAAAAACACTTAAAGGTAAGTTTTTGGTAAAATTTGGTTTTATTCCCATGTAATGTGATTGCCCTGGCTTTTAAGGCTTTATTGCGTAACACGCTCACAAACACTGAAAAGACATGCAAAGCCTCCCATATAAGGAAATTAAAGACCTTACCAGGAATCTGTGTTTTGAGTGTTTTTTTTTTAGCATATTAGGCACCAAAACGATAAATAATAAGGAACTCACTCTATGTGGGAATCCAAAAGAAAATTACTGAAAACGTGTCCTCTCAGTGTTTTTTCGTAGAAAAACGCTAAAACTGATATAAAACAATCAATATCAAGAAGCAGAAAAACATTACCAAAAATGTATATTTTGAATGTTTTTGAGCTTGTTACCTACAAAAAAAAAAAAACGCGAAAATTGATACAAGGAAAGGAAAGGAAAGAGGAAAGGAAAGAAAAGAAAGAGGAAAGAAAAGGAATCCATTTTTGCGTTTTTTTTTTACGTGTCAAGCTAAAAAACACAAAATCTACGTAAATCTTTTAAAAGACACGTTTTCAGTAATTTTCTTTTGGATTTCCATATAGAGTGACTTTCATATTATTTATCGTTTTGGTGCCTAACATGCAGAAAAACACTCAAAAGACAGGTTTCTTGTCAAGTCGTTAAATTTTATCAGATAGGTGGCTTTGCATACATTTTTATGGTTTGGAACATAACTCCGAAAAAAAAGGTAAAATTAACTTTTTTGATAATGTTTTTTCCACAAATTCCCTGAATTTTGGCAGAATTTTGGCATCTTGGTACCTATGAACATCAATAACAAAAAAATAAAAATGCTATTTTTTTATTTATTATTTTTTCTCTATAAAGAGTGTTATTTGTAGGTTTTAACACTTTGGTACTTAAAGAACTTAAAAAAAACATTCATAATACACATTTCTCGTAATGTTCTTTCGTTTCCCAAATACGGAGATCTTTGCATGTATTTAAGCGTTTTTATAGGTAACATGATAAAGAAACACTCAAAACACTTGTTTTTAGAAATGTTATTCTGCTTTTCAATAAAGGAGTGTTTTACATGCGTTTTAGCGATTTGGTATGTAAGGAGCTGAAAAACACTTCAAAGCAAGTTCTTGGTTTCGAATGCAATTTGGGGTTTTGGTAACTAGGGATGTGAAAAGCACTCAAAATTAACGCATTTAGTAAGATTGTCCTTTTTCTCAATTAAGAGTGTTGTTCCAGAGTTTCAGCATTTTAGGATGTAAGAAACTTCTCTATATACACGAGTTTTTGAGTTTTTTGCCTTGTAGTTCTTGTGAAACTATAAAACACTCATTATACACGTTTCTCGTAATGTCCTTTTCCTTCCCAATATAGAGAGCTTTCCATCCATTTTCGCGTTTTTTTTGTAGGTAATAATTTCAAAAACACTCCAAATATACGTTTTTGGTAATGTTATTTTATTTCTTCATATTGGTTGGTTTGCATCCATTTTAGCGTTTTTCTACGTAGAACACCGAAAAGATACGTTTTTAGTAATTTTGTTTTGGAGTCCTATAAATATTGACTTCCATGTTATTTATCGTGTTGGTTCCTAAGATGCTGAAAAACACTCATAAGACCGTTTTCTGGCAAAGACGTTTAATTTCCCCTTATAGGTGACTTTGCAGGCACTTTAGAGATTTTGTACATAACAGTCCGAAAAAAAAGCTAAATTTATTTTTTTTTATAATGTTCTTATTTCACATAATTTCCTGAATTTTGCACGAATTTTGGCTTATCGGTACCCGTGAATATGAATAAGAAAGAAAAAAAATATCGTATCTTTTTTCATTTATTTATTGTTTCTCAATAAAGAGTGTTATTTGTGGCTTTTAGCTTTTTGGTAATTAATGAACTTAAAAACACTTATAATACACGTTTCTCGTAATCTACCTTTCGTTTCCGATAAATAGTGTTCTTTGCATGTATTTAAGCGTTTTTATTGGTAACATGATCAAAAACACTCAAAATACATGTTTTTGATAATGTTATTCTGTTTCACCATAAAGTGTGTTTTGCATGCGTTTTAGTGTTTTGGTATATAAGGACCTCAAAAACACTTAAAGGCAAGTTCTTGGTAAAAATTCGTTTTACTCCAATGTAATGTGATTGCCTTCCTTTTTAGTGTTTTATTTCCTATCACGCTCAAAAATACTCAAAAGACACTTTTCTAATAAAGTTTTTTTCCCACAATCTATTTTCGCATGCAATTTGGGGTTTTGGTAACTAAGAATGATAAAAGCAATCAAAATACATGCATTTAGTAAGGTTGTTCTGTTTCTCAATTAAGAGTGTTATACATGAGTTTTAGCATTTTGGTATCTAAGAAACAATCCAAAAAAAAAGCTATAATTAACTTTTATGATAATGTTCTTTTTTCCATATAAATTCCCTGATTTTTGGCAGAATTTTGGCATCTCGGTACCTATGAATATGAATAACAAAAAAAAAAAAAAATCCCATTTTCTTATTTTTTATTCATTTTTTTTCTAAATAGTTTTATTTGTGGGTTTTAGCTTTTTGGTACTGAAGGAACTTAAAAATCACTCATAATACACATTTCTCGTAATGTTCTTTCGTTTCCCAAACATAAGGTTCTTTGCATGTATTTAAGCGTTTTTATAGATAATATGATCAAAAACACTCAAAATACATGTATTTGGTAATGTAATTCTGTTTCTCCATAAAATGTATTTTGCATGCCTTTTAGCGTTTTGGTACGTAAGGAGCTCAAAAACAGTTAAAGGCAAGTTCTTGGTAAAATTTGGTTTTATTCACAAGTAATGTGATTGCCCTGGCTTTTAGAGCTTTATTGCGTAACACGCTCAAAAACACTGAAAAGACATGCAAAGCGTCCCATATGAGGAAATTAAAGACCTTACCAGAAATCTGTCTTTTGAGTGTTTTTCAGCATGTTAGGCACCAAAACGATAAATAATAATGAACTCACTCTATGTGGGAATCCAAAAGAAAATTACTGAAAACGTGTCTTCTCAGTGTTTTACGTAGAAAAACGCTAAAACTGATACAAACCAACCTATATCAAGAAGCAGGAAAATATTACCAAAAATGTATATTTTGAGTGTCTTTGAGCTTGTTACCTACAAAAAAACGCAAAAATGGATAGAAAGCACTCTATATTGGGAAACAAAGGGACATTGCGAGAAAAGTGTATAATGAATGTTTTATGAAAAAAAAAAAAAAAAAAAAACACGAGGCAAAAAACGAAAAAACTCGTGTATATGCTGAAACTCATGAATAAGACTCTTAATTGAGACACAGAGCAACCTTACTAAATGCGTGTCAAAAACACTAAAAGGCAAGTTCTTTTTAAAAGTTAGTTTTATTCTCATGTAATGTGATTGCCCTGCTTTTTAGTGCTTTATTGCCTAACACGCTGAAAAACACTCAAAAACATTTTTCTGGTAATATAATTTTTTTCCCACATGGAATTTGGGGTTTTGGTAACTAAGAATGTAAAAAAACACTCAAAATACAAGCATTTAATAAGGTTGTTCTGTTTCTTGATTAAGATTGTTATTCGTGAGTTTTAGTATTTTAGTATCTTAGAAACTTCTCCATACACTCGAGTTTTTGCGTTTTTTGCCTTGTGATTCCGGTGAAACTATAAAACACTTATTATACACGTTTCTCGTTATGTTCTTTGTGCTTTGTATCCATTTTCGCGTTTTTTTTTAATGTAACAAGCTCAAGAACACACAAAATATAGTTTTATGGTAATGTTATTCTATTTCTTCATATTGGTTGGTTTGCATCCGTTTTAGCGTTTTTCTACGTAAATCTTTTAAAACACACGTTTCCAGTAATTTCGTTTTGGATTTCCATATAGAGTGACTCATATTATTTATCATTTTGGTGTCTAACATGCTTTTTGGTGCCTTTTGCTTCTCAATATAGAGTGCTTTCCATCCATTTTCGCGTTTTTTGTAGGTAACAAATTCAAAAACACTCGAAATATACCTTTTTGGTAATGTTATTCTATTTCTTCATTTTGATTGATTTGCATTCGTTTTAGCGTTTTCTACGTAAAACACCGAAAAGACACATTTTCAGTAATTTTGTTTTGGATTCCCAAATAGATTGATTTCCTTGGGTTTTATCGTATTGGTTCCTAACATGCTGAAAAACACTCATAAGTCAGTTTTCTGGCATAGACGTTTAATTTCCCCATATAGGTGGCTTTGCATGCAATTTAGGGGTTTGGTACATAATAGTCCGAAAAAAAAGCTAAATTTAACTTTTTTGATAATTTTTTGATAACTTTGCCCGAATTTTGGCACCTCCTTACCGGTGAAGATGAATAAGAATGAAAAAAAAATATCGTATTTTTTTATTTATTTATTTATTTTTCTCAATAAAGAGTGTAATTTCTGAGTTTTAGCTTTTTAGTACTTAATGAACTTAAAAACACTCATAATACACGTTTCTCGTAAAGTCCTTTCGTTTCCCAAAAATAGGGTTCTTTGCATGTATTTAAGCGTTTTTATTGGTAACATGATCAAAAATAATTACAATACATGTTTTCGGTAAGGTTATTCTGTTTTACCGTTAAGTGTATTTTGCATGCATTTTAGTGTTTTGGTATATAAGGAGCTCAAATACACTTAAAGGCATGTTCTTGTTAAAAACTGGTTTTATTCCAATGTAATGTGATTGCCCTGCTTTTTAGTGCTTTATTGGCTAACACGCTCAAAAACACTCAAAAGACATTTTTCTGGTAATGTCATTTTTTTCTCACAAAAAGCTGGTTTCACATGCAATTTGGGGTTTTGGTAACTAGGGATGTGAAAACCACTCAAAATACACGCATTTAGTAAGATTGTTCTGTTTCTAAATTAAGAGTGTTGTTGAAGAGTTTGAGCATTTTGGAAAGTAAGAAACTTTTCTATATACACGAGTTTTTGCGTTTTTTGCCTTGTAGTTCTTGTGAAACTATAAAACAGTCATTATACACGTTTCTTGTAATGTCCTTTTCCTTCCCAATATAGAGTGCTTTCCATCCATTTTCACGTTTTTTGTAGGTAACAATTTCAAAAACACTCAAAATATACCTTTTTGGTTATGTTATTTTTTTTCTTCATATTGGTTGGTTTGCATCCGTTTTAGCGTTTTTCTACGTAAAACACCGAAAAGACAGTTTTTAAGTAATTTTTTTTTTGATCCCCATATAGATTGACTTCTATGTTATTTATCGTGTTGGTTCCTAAGATGCTGAAAAACACTCATAAGACCGTTTTCTGGCAAAGACGTTTTATTTCCCCATATAGGTGGCTTTGCATGCATTTTAGGGGTTTGGTACATAACAATCGAGTTTTTGCGTTTATTGCCTTGTGGTTCTTTTAAAACTAAAAAAACACTCATTATACACGTTTCTCGTAATGTCCTTTTGTTTCCTAATATAGAGATCTTTACATCCATTTATGCATTTTTTGTAGGTAACAAGCTCAAAAACACTCAAAATATATCTCTTTGGTAATGATATTCTATTTCTTCACATAGGATGGTTTGTATCCGCTTTAGCGTTTTTCTAAGGAAAACACGGAAAAGACACGTTCTCAGTAGTTTTCTTTTGGATTCACGTATTGACTGACTTCCAAATTTTTTATCATTTTGGTGCCTAACATGCTTAAAAACACAGAAAAGACAGGTGTCTGGTAAAGTCGTTTAACTTCCCTATATAAATGGCTTTGGATGCACTTTAGGGTTTAGTACATAAGAATCCGATAAAAAAGCTATAATTAACTTTTATGATAATGTTCTTTTTTCCACATAAATTCCCTGAATTTTGGCAGAATTTTGCTTCTCGGTACCTATGAAGATGAAGAAAAAAAAAAAAAATCTCATTTTTTATTTTTTTTTTATTATTATTTTTTTTTCTAAAGAGTGTTCTTTGTGGGTTTTAGCTGATTGGTACTGAAGGAACTTAAAAATCACTCATAATACACGTTTCTCGTAATGTTCTTTTCTCTCCCATACATAAGGTTCTTTGCATGTATTTAAGCGTTTTTATAGATAACATAATGAAAAACACTCAAAATACATGTATTTGGTAATGTTATTCTGTTTCTCAATAAAATGTATTTTGCATGCGTTTTTGAGTTTTGGTATGTAACGAGCTCAAAAAAACTTAAAGATAAGTTCTTGGTAAAATTTGTTTTTTTTCTCCATGTAACGTGATTACCCTGGCTTTTAGGGCTTTATTGAGTAACACGCTCACAAACACTGAAAAGACATGCAAAGCCTCCCATATGAGGAAATTAAAGACCTTACCAAAAATCTGTCTTTTGAGTGTTTTTCAGCATGTTAGGCACCAAAACGATAAATAATAAGGAACTCATTCTATGTGGGAATCCAAATGAAAATTACTGAAAACGTGTCTTCTCAGTGTTTCACGTAGAAAAACGCTAAAACTGATACCAACCAACCAATATCAAGAAGCAGAAAAATATTACCAAAAAAGTATATTTTGAGTGTTTTTAAGCTTGTTACCTACAAAAAAAAAGGCGAAAATTGATACAAAGCACTATATTGGGAATGAAAGGGACATTGCGAGAAAAGTGTATAATGAATGTTTTATAGTTCAAAAAAACCACAAGGCAAAAAACGCAAAAACTCGTGTATATGGAGAAGTCTCCTGTATACCAAAATGCTGAAACTCATGAATAACTTTAATCGAGAAATAGAGCAATCTAACTAAATGCGTGTCAAAAACACTAAAAGGCAAGTTCTTCGTAAAAGTTGGTTTTATTCCCATGTAATGTGATTGCTCTGCTTTTCAGTATTTTATTGCCTAACACGCTCAAAAACACTTAAAGACACTTTTCTGGTAATGTCATTTTTTTTTAACACATAAAGCTAGTTTCGCATGGAATTTGGAGTTTTGGTAACTAAGAATGTAAAAAAAACACTCAAAATACGCGCATTTAGTAAGGTTGTTCTGTTTCTTGATTAAGAGTGTTATTCATGAGTTTCAGTATTTTGGTATCGTAGAAACTTCTCCATACAGTCAAGTGTTTGCGTTTTTTGCCTTGTGATTCTGGTGAAACTATAAAACACTCATTATACACGTTTCTCGTTATGTCCTTTTTTTCTTATATAGAGTGCTTTGCATCCATTTTCGCGTTTTTTTTTTTATGTAACAAGCTAAAAAACACACAAAATATACTTTTTTGGTAATGTTATTCTATTTCTTCATATTCATTGGTTTGCATCCGTTTTAGCGTTTTTCTACGTAAATCTTTTAAAAAGACACGTTTTCAGTAATTTTGTATTGGATTTCCATATAGAGTGACTTTCATATTATTTATCGTTTTGATGCCTAACATGCAAAAAAAACACTCAAAAGACAGATTTCTTGTAAAGTCGTTAAATTTTATCAAATATGTGGCTTTGCATACACTTTATGGTTTGGAAGATAACTCCGAAAAAAAGGTAAAATTAACTTTTTCGATAGTTTTTTCCACATAATTTCCCTGAATTTAGGCAGAATTTTGGCATCTTGGTACCTATGAACATCAAAAACAAAAAAAAAATAAAAATGCTATTTTTTTATTTATTATTTTTTCTCTATAAAGAGTGTTATTTGTAGGTTTTAACGTTTTGGTACTTAAGGAACTTAAAAAAAACATTCATAATACACATTTCTCGTAATGTCCTTTTGTTTCCCAAATATGGGGATCTTTGCATGTATTTAAGCGTTTTTATAGGTAACATGATAAAAAAAAAAACACTCAAAACACTTGTTTTTAGCAATGTTATTCTGCTTCTCCATAAAGGAGTGTTTTACATGCGTTTGAGCGATTTGGTATGTAAGGAGCTGAAAAAACAAAAAAAAATAAAAATGCTATTTTTTTATTTAATATTTTTTCTCTATAAAGAGTGTTATTTGTAGGTTTTAACGTTTTGGTACTTAAGGAACTTAAAAAAAACATTCATAATACACATTTCTCGTAATGTCCTTTTGTTTCCCAAATATGGGGATCTTTGCATGTATTTAAGCGTTTTTATAGGTAACATGATAAAAAAAAAACACTCAAAACACTTGTTTTTAGCAATGTTATTCTGCTTCTCCATAAAGGAGTGTTTTACATGCGTTTGAGCGATTTGGTATGTAAGGAGCTGAAAAACACTTCAAGGCAAGTTCTTGGTAAAAGTTGGTTTTATTCCAATGTAATATGTTTGCCCTGCTTTTCAGTGCTTTATTGCCTAACACGCTCAAAAACACTGAAAAGATACTTCTGGTAATGTCATTTTTTTTTCCCACATAATACTAGTTTCGCATGCTATTTAGGGTTTTGGAAAGAATGTGAAAAAAACACTCAAAATACATGCATTTGGTAATGTTTTTCTGTTTCTCAATTAAGATTGTTTTTCATGAGCTTCAGCATTTCGGTATCTAAGAAATTTCTTTATATACACGAATTTTTGCGTTTTTTGCCTTGCTGTTCTTGTGAACCAAAAGTTCTTTTGCCCGAAAATAATAAGGCACTCATTATACATGTTTCTCGTAATGTCCTTTTCTTTCCCAATAGGGAGTGCTTTGCATACATTTTCGCGTTTTTTGTTGGTAACAAGCTCAAAAACACTCAAAATATACCTCTTTGATAATGTTATTGTATTTCTTCATATTGGATGGATTTCATCTGTTTTAGCGTTTTTCTACGTAAAACACCGAAAAGACACGTTTTCAGTAATTTGATTTCGATTCCCAAAGAATATTGCCAGAATTTTGGCATCTTAGTACCTATGAAGATGAATAACTAAAGAAAAATTTATTTTTTTTTTTCTCTCTATAAAGAGTGTTATTTGTGGGTTTTAGCTTTTTTGGTACTTAAAGAACTTAAAAAATATTCATAAAACACGTTTATCATAATGTCCTTTCCTTTCCCAAAAATAGGGTTCTTTGCGTGTATTTAAGCGTTTTTATTGGTAACTTGATCAAAAACACTCAAAATACATGTTTTTGGTAATATTCTCCTGTTTCACCATAAAGTGTATTTTGCATGCGTTTTAGTGTTTTGGTATATAAGGAGCTCAAAAACACTTAAAGGCAAGTTCTTTTTAAAAATTGATTTTATTCCCTGCTTTTTAGTGCTTTATTGCCTAGAACGCTGAAAAACACTCAAAAGACATTTTTCTGGTAATGTCGTTTTTTTCCCACATAAAGCTGGTTTCGAATGCAATTTGGGGTTTTGGTAACTAAGAATGTGAAAAGCACTCAAAATTAACGCATTTAGTAAGATTGTTCTGTTTCTCAATTAAGTGTTGTTCCAGAGTTTCGGCCTTTTAGAATGTAAGAAACTTCTCTATATACACGAGTTTTTGAGTTTTTTGCCTTGTAGTTCTTGTGAAACTATAAAACACTCATTATACACGTTTCTCGTAATGTCCTTTTCCTTCCCAATATAGAGTGCTTTCCATCCATTTTTTGCGTTTTTTGTAGGTAAGAATTTCAAAAACACTCAAAATATACCTTTTTGGTAATGTTATTTTATTTCTTCATATTGGTTGGTTTGCATCCGTTTTAGCGTTTTTCTACGTAGAACACCGAAAAGACAAATTTTTAGTAATTTTGTTTTGGATTCCTATATAGATATACTTCCATGTTATTTATCGTGTTGGTTCCTAAGATTCTGAAAAACACTCATAAGACCGTTTTCTGGCAAAGACGTATAATTTCCCCTTATAGGTGACTTTGCATGCACTTTAGGGGTTTTGTATATAACAGTCCGAAAAAAAAGCTAAATTTAACTTTTTTGATAATGTTCTTATTTCACATAATTTCCTGAATTTTGCCCGAATTTTGGCATATCGGTACTCGTGAATATGAATAAGAAAGAAAAAAAAAATATTATAACTTTTTTCATTTATTAATTGTTTCTCAATAAAGAGTGCTATTTGTGGCTTTTGGCTTTTTGGTAATTAATGAACTTAAAAACACTTATAATACACGTTTCTCGTAATCTCCCTTTCGTTTCCGAAAAATAGTGTTCTTTGCATGTATTTAAGCGTTTTTGTTGGTAACATGATCAAAAACACTCAAAATACATGTTTTTGATAATGTTATTCTGTTTCACCATAAAGTTTGTTTTGCATGCGTTTTACTGTTTTGGTATATAAGGACTTCAAAAACACTTAAAGGCAAGTTCTTGGTAAAAATTCGTTTTACTCCAATGTAATGTGATTGCCTTCCTTTTTAGTGCTTTATTTCCTATCACGCTCAAAAACACTCAAAAGACACTTTTCTAGTAAAGTTGTTTTTTTTTTCCACAATCTATTTTCGCATCCAAATTGGGGTTTTGGTAACTAAGAATGATAAAAGCACTCAAAAATACATGCATTTAGCAAGGTTGTTCTGTTTCTCAATTAAGAGTGTTATACATGAGTTTTAGCATTTTGGTATCTAGGAAACAATCCGAAAAAAAGCTGTTCTTTTTTTCACATAAATATCCTGAATTTTGGCAGAATTTTGGCATCTCGGTACCTATGAATATGAATAACAAAAAAAAAAAAAATATCTCGTTTTCTTATTTTTTATTCATTTTTTTTCTAAATAATTTTTTTGGGTGGGTTTTAGCTTTTTGGTACTGAAGGAACTTAAAAATCACTCATAATACACGTTTCTCGTAATGTTCTTTTGTTTCCCAAACATAAGGTTCTTTGCATGTATTTAAGCGTTTTTATAGATAATATGATCAAAAACACTCAAAATACATGTATTTGGTAATGTAATTCTGTTTCTCCATAAAATGTATTTTGCATGCCTTTTAGCGTTTTGGTACGTAAGGAGCTCAAAAACACTTAAAGATAAGTTCTTGGTAAAATTTGGTTTTATTCCCATGTATTGTGATTGCCCTGGCTTTTAGAGCTTTATTGCGTAACACGCTCAAAAACACTGAAAAGACATGCAAAGCGCCCCTTATTAGGAAATTAAAGAACTTATCAGAAATCTGTCTTTTGAGTGTTTTTCAGCATGTTAGGCACCAAAACGATAAATAATAATGAACTCACTCTATGTGGGAATCCAAAAGAAAATTACTGAAAACGTGTCTTCTCAGTGTTTTACGTAGAAAAACGCTAAAACTGATACAAACCAACCTATATCAAGAGGCAGGAAAATATTACCAAAAATAAATATTTTGAGTGTCTTTGAGCTTGTTACCTACAAAAAAACGCAAAAATGGATACAAAGCACTCTATATTGGGAAACAAAGGGACATTGCGAGAAAAGTGTATAATGAATGTTTTATAGTTAAAAAAAAAAAAAACACACAAGGCAAAAAACGCAAAAACTCGTGTAAATGCTGAAACTCATGAATAAGACTCTTAATTGAGACACAGAGCAACCTTACTAAATGCGTGTCAAAAACACTAAAAGGCAAGTTCTTTTTAAAAGTTGGTTTTATTCTCATGTAATGTGATTTCCCTGCTTTTTAGTGCTTTATTTCCTAACACGCTGAAAAACACTCAAAGACACTTTTCTGGTAATGTCATTTTTTCCCACATAAAGCTAGTTTCGCATGGAATTTGGGGTTTTGGTAACTAAGAATGTAAAAAAACACTCAAAATACACGCATTTAATAAGGTTGTTCTGTTTCTTGATTAAGAGTGTTATTCATGAGTTTTAGTATTTTAGTATCTTAGAAACTTCTCCATACAGTTGAGTTTTTGCGTGTTTTGCCTTGTGATTCCGGTGAAACTATAAAACACTCATTATACACGTTTCTCGTTATATCCTTTGTACTTTTTATCCATTTTCGCGTTTTTTTAATGTAACAAGCTCAAGAACACACAAAATATAGTTTTATGGTAATGTTATTCTATTTCTTCATATTGGTTGGTTTGCATCCGTTTTAGCGTTTTTCTACGTAAATCTTTTAAAACACACGTTTCCAGTAATTTTGTTTTGGATTTCCATATAGAGTGACTTTCATATTATTTATCGTTTTGGTGTCTAACATGCTTTTTGGTGCCTTTTGCTTCCAAATATAGAGTGCTTTCCATCCATTTTCGCGTTTTTTGTAGGTAACAATTTCAAAACCACTCGAATTATACCTTTTTGGTAATGTTATTCTATTTCTTCATTTTGGTTGATTTGCATTCGTTTTAGCGTTTTCTACGTAAAACTCCGAAAAGACACATTTTCAGTAATTTTTTTTTGGATTCCCATATAGATTCACTTCCTTGGGTTTTATCGTGTTGGTTCCGAACATGCTGAAAAACACTCATAACACAGTTTTCTGGCAAAGACGTTTAATTTCCCCATATAGGTGGCGTTGCATGCAATTTAGGGGTTTGGTACATAACTCCGAAAATAAAGCTAAATTTAACTTTTTTGATAATGTTCTTATTTCATATAATTTCCTGAACTTTGCCCGAATTTTTGGCACCTCCTTACCTGTGAAGATGAATAAGAATGAAAAAAAATATCGTATTTTTTTATTTATTTTTTTTCTCTCAATAAAGAGTGTAATTTGTGGCTTTTACCTTTTTCGTACTTAATGAACTTAAAAACACTCATAATGCACGTTTCTCGTAATGTCCTTTCGTTTCCCAAAAATATGGTTCTTTCCATGTATTTAAGCGTTTTTATTGGTAACATGATCAAAAACACTCAAAATACATGTTTTTGGTAGGGTTATTCTGTTTCACCATTAAGTGTATTTTGCATACATTTTAGTGTTTTGGTATATAAGCAGCTCAAATACACTTAAAGGCAAGTTCTTGTTAAAAACTGGTTTTATTCCAATGTAATGTGATTGCCCTGCTTTTTAGTGCTTTATTGCCTAACACGCTCAAAAACACTCAAAAGTCATTTTTCTGGTAATGTTATTTTTTTTCTCACAAAAAGCTGGTTTCACATGCAATTTGGAGTTTTGGTAACTAAGGATGTGAAAAGCACTCAAAATACACGCATTTAGTAAGATTGTTCTGTTTCTAAATTAAGATTGTTGTTGCAGAGTTTCAGCACTTTGGAAAGTAAGAAACTTTTCTATATACACGAGTTTTTGCGTTTTTTGCCTTGTAGTTCTTGTGAAACTATAAAACACTCATTATACACGTTTCTTGTAATGTCCTTTTCCTTCCCAATATAGAGTGCTTTCCATCCATTTTCGCGTTTTTTTGTAGGTAACAATTTCAAAAACACTCAAAATATACCTTTTTGGTTATGTTATTTTTTTTCTTCATATTGGTTGGTTTGCATCCGTTTTAGCGTTTTTCTACGTAAAACACCGAAAAACACTCATAAGACCGTTTTCTGGCAAAGACGTTTTATTTCCTCATATAGGTGGCTTTGCATGCATTTTAGGGGTTTGGTACATAACAATCGAGTTTTTGCGTTTATTGCCTTGTGGTTCTTTTAAAACTAAAAAAAACACTCATTATACACATTTCTCGTAATGTCCTTTTGTTTCCTAATATAGAGATCTTTACATCCATTTATGCATTTTTTGTAGGTAACAAGCTCAAAAACACTCAAAATATATCTCTTTGGTAATGTTATTCTATTTCTTCACATAGGATGGTTTGTATCCGCTTTAGCGTTTTTCTAAGGAAAACACGGAAAAGACACGTTCTCAGTAGTTTTCTTTTGGATTCACGTATTGACTGACTTCCAAATTTTTTATCATTTTGGTGCCTAACATGCTTAAAAACACAGAAAAGACAGGTGTCTGGTAAAGTCGTTTAACTTCCCTATATAAATGGCTTTGGATGCACTTTAGGGCTTAGTACATAAGAATCCGATAAAAAAAGCTATAATTAACTTTTATGATAATGTTCTTTTTTCCACATAAATTCCCTGAATTTTGGCAGAATTTTGCTTCTCGGTACCTATGAAGATGAAGAAAAAAAAAAAAAAGAAATCTCATATTTTATTTTTTTTATTATTATTATTATTTTTTCTAAAGAGTGTTCTTTGTGGGTTTTAGCTGATTGGTACTGAAGGAACTTAAAAATCACTCATAATACACGTTTCTTGTAATGTTCTTTTCTCTCCCATACATAAGGTTCTTTGCATGTATTGAAGCGTTTTTATAGATAACATAATGAAAAACACTCAAAATACATGTATTTGGTAATGTTATTCTGTTTCTCAATAAAATGTATTTTGCATGCGTTTTTGCGTTTTGGTATGTAACGAGCTCAAAAACACTTAAAGATAAGTTCTTGGTAAAATTTGTTTTTTTTCTCCATGTAACGTGATTACCCTGGCTTTTAGGGCTTTATTGAGTAACACGCTCACAAACACTGAAAAGACATGCAAAGCCTCCCATATGAGGAAATCAAAGACCTTACCAAAAATCTGTCTTTTGAGTGTTTTTCAGCATGTTAGGCACCAAAACGATAAATAATAAGGAACTCATTCTATGTGGGAATCCAAATGAAAATTACTGAAAACGTGTCTTCTCAGTGTTTCACGTAGAAAAACGCTAAAACTGATACAAACCAACCAATATCAAGAAGCAGAAAAATATTACCAAAAAAGTATATTTTGAGTGTTTTTAAGCTTGTTACCTACAAAAAAAAAGGCGAAAATTGATACAAAGCACTCTATATTGGGAATGAAAGGGACATTGCGAGAAAAGTGTATAATGAATGTTTTATAGTTCAAAAAAACCACAAGGCAAAAAACGCAAAAACTCGTATATATGGAGAAGTCTCCTGTATACCAAAATGCTGAAACTCATGAATAACTTTAATCGAGAAATAGAGCAACCTAACTAAATGCGTGTCAAAAACACTAAAAGGCAAGTTCTTCGTAAAAGTTGGTTTTATTCCCATGTAATGTGATTGCTCTGCTTTTCAGTACTTTATTGCCTAACACGCTCAAAAACACTTAAAGACATTTTTCTGGTAATGTCATTTTTTTTTCCCACATAAAGCTAGTTTCCCATGGAATTTGGAGTTTTGGTAACTAAGAATGTAAAAAAACACTCAAAATACGCGCATTTGGTAAGGTTGTTCTGTTTCTTGATTAAGAGTGTTATTCATGAGTTTCAGTATTTTGGTATCGTAGAAACTTCTCCATACAGAGGAGTGTTTGCGTTTTTTGCCTTGTGATTCTGGTGAAACTATAAAACACTCATTATACACGTTTCTCGTTATGTCCTTTTTTTTCTTATATAGAGTGCTTTGCATCCATTTTCGCGTTTTTTTTTATGTAACAAGCTAAAAAACACACAAAATATACTTTTTTGGTAATGTTATTCTATTTCTTCATATTCATTGGTTTGCATCCGTTTTAGCGTTTTTCTACGTAAATCTTTTAAAAGACACGTTTTCAGTAATTTTGTATTGGATTTCCATATAGAGTGACTTTCATATTATTTATCGTTTTGATGCCTAACATGCAAAAAAAACACTCAAAAGACAGATTTCTTGTAAAGTCGTTAAATTTTATCAAATAAGTGGCTTTGCATACACTTTATGGTTTGGAAGATAACTCCGAAAAAAAAGGTAAAATTAACTTTTTCGATAGTTTTTTCCACATAATTTCCCTGAATTTAGGCAGAATTTTGGCATCTTGGTACCTATGAACATCAAAAACAAAAAAAATATAAATGCTACTTTTTTATTTATTATTTTTTCTCTATAAAGAGTGTTATTTGTAGGTTTTAACGTTTTGGTACTTAAGGAATTTAAAAAAAACATTCATAATACACATTTCTCGTAATGTCCTTTTGTTTCCCAAATATGGGGATCTTTGCATGTATTTAAGCGTTTTTATAGGTTCCATGATAAAAAAATAACACTCAAAACACTTGTTTTTAGCAATGTTATTCTGCTTCTCCATAAAGGAGTGTTTTACATGCGTTTGAGCGATTTGGTATGTAAGGAGCTGAAAAACAGTTCAAAGCAAGTTCTTGGTAAAAGTTGGTTTTATTCCAATGTAATATGTTTGCCCTGCTTTTCAGTGCTTTATTGCCTAACACGCTCAAAAACACTGAAAAGATACTTCTGGTAATGTCATTTTTTTCCCACATAATACTAGTTTCGCATGCTATTTAGGGTTTTGGAAAGAATGTGAAAAAAACACTCAAAATACATGCATTTGGTAATGTTTTTCTATTTCTCAATTAAGATTGTTTTTCATGAGTTTCAGCATTTCGGTATCTAAGAAATTTCTTTATATACACGAATTTTTGCGTTTTTTGCCTTGCTGTTCTTGTGAACCAAAAGTTCTTTTGCCCGAAAATAATAAGGCACTCATTATACATGTTTCTCGTAATGTCCTTTTCTTTCCCAATAGGGAGTGCTTTGCATCCATTTTCGCGTTTTTTGTTGGTAACAAGCTCAAAAACACTCAAAATATACCTCTTTGATAATGTTATTGTATTTCTTCTTATTGGATGGATTTCATCTGTTTTAGCGTTTTTCTACGTAAAACACCGAAAAGACACGTTTTCAGTAATTTTGATTTCGATTCCCAAAGAATATTGCCAGAATTTTGGCATCTTAGTACCTATGAAGATGAATAACTAAAGAAAAAAAAAAATTTTCTTTTTTTTCTCTCTATAAAGAGTGTTATTTGTGGGTTTTAGCTTTTTTGGTACTTAAAGAACTTAAAAAATATTCATAAAACACGTTTATCATAATGTCCTTTCCTTTCCCAAAAATAGGGTTCTCTGCGTGTATTTAAGCGTTTTAATTGGTAACTTGATCAAAAACACTCAAAATACATGTTTTTGGTAATATTCTCCTGTTTCACCATAAAGTGTATTTTGCATGCGTTTTAGTGTTTTGGTATATAAGGAGCTCAAAAACACTTAGAGGCAATTTCTTTTTAAAAACTGATTTTATTCCCTGCTTTTTAGTGCTTTATTGCCTAGAACGCTGAAAAACACTCAAAAGACTTTTTTCTGGTAATGTCGTTATTTTCCCACATAAAGCTGGTTTCGAATGCAATTTGGGGTTTTGGTAACTAAGAATGTGAAAAGCACTCAAAATTAACGCATTTAGAAAGATTGTCTAGTTTCTCAATTAAGTGTTGTTCCAGAGTTTCGGCCTTTTAGAATGTAAGAAACTTCTCTATATACACGAGTTTTTGAGTTTTTTGCCTTGTAGTTCTTGTGAAACTATAAAACACTCATTATACACGTTTCTCGTAATGTCCTTTTCCTTCCCAATATAGAGTGCTTTCCATCCATTTTCGCGTTTTTTTGTAGGTAAGAATTTCAAAAACACTCAAAATATACCTTTTTGGTAATGTTATTTTATTTCTTCATATTGGTTGGTTTGCATCCGTTTTAGCGTTTTTCTACGTAGAACACTGAAAAGACAAATTTTTAGTAATTTTGTTTTAGATTCCTATATAGATACACTTCCATGTTATTTATCGTGTTGGTTCCTAAGATGCTGAAAAACACTCATAAGACCGTTTTCTGGCAAAGACGTATAATTTCCCCTTATAGGTGACTTTCCATGCACTTTAGGGGTTTTGTATATAATAGTCCGAAAAAAAAAGCTAAATTTAACTTTTTTTATAATATTCTTATTTCACATAATTTCCTGAATTTTGCCCGAATTTTGGCATATCGGTACTCGTGAATATGAATAAGAAAGAAAAAAAAAATATCATATCTTTTTTCATCTATTAATTGTTTCTCAATAAAGAGTGTTATTTGTGGCTTTTGGCTTTTTGGTAATTAATGAACTTAGAAACACTTATAATACACGTTTCTCGTAATCTCCCTTTCGTTTCCGAAAAATAGTGTTCTTTGCATGTATTTAAGCGTTTTTGTTGGTAACATGATCAAAAACACTCAAAATACATGTTTTTGATAATGTTATTCTGTTTCACCATAAAGTTTGTTTTGCATGCGTTTTACTGTTTTGATATATAAGGACTTCAAAAACACTTAAAGGCAAGTTCTTGGTAAAAATTCGTTTTACTCCAATGTAATGTGATTGCCTTCCTTTTTAGTGCTTTATTTCCTATCACGCTCAAAAACACTCAAAAGACACTTTTCTAGTAAAGTTTTTTTTTTTTCCACAATCTATTTTCGCATCCAATTTGGGGTTTTGGTAACTAAGAATGATAAAAGCACTCAGAAATACATGCATTTAGTAAGGTTGTTCTGTTTCTCAATTAAGAGTGTTATACATGAGTTTTAGCATTTTGGTATCTAGGAAACAATCCGAAAAAAAGCTGTTCTTTTTTTCACATAAATTTCCTGTATTTTGGCAGAATTTTGGCATCTCGGTACCTATGAATATGAATAACAAAAAAAAAATAAATATCTCGTTTTCTTATTTTTTATTCATTTTTTTTCTAAATAATTTTTTTGGGTGGGTTTTAGCTTTTTGGTACTGAAGGAACTTAAAAATCACTCATAATACACGTTTCTCGTAATGTTCTTTCGTTTCCCAAACATAAGGTTCTTTGCATGTATTTAAGCGTTTTTATAGATAATATGATCAAAAACACTCAAAATACATGTATTTGGTAATGTAATTCTGTTTCTCCATAAAATGTATTTTGCATGCCTTTTAGCGTTTTGGTACGTAAGGAGCTCAAAAACACTTAAAGATAAGTTCTTGGTAAAATTTGGTTTTATTCCCATGTATTGTGATTGCCCTGGCTTTTAGAGCTTTATTGCGTAACACGCTCAAAAACACTGAAAAGACATGCAAAGCGCCCCTTATTAGGAAATTAAAGACCTTATCAGAAATCTGTCTTTTGAGTGTTTTTCAGCATGTTAGGCACCAAAACGATAAATAATAATGAACTCACTCTATGTGGGAATCCAAAAGAAAATTACTGAAAACGTGTCTTCTCAGTGTTTTACGTAGAAAAACGCTAAAACTGATACAAACCAACCTATATCAAGAGGCAGGAAAATATTACCAAAAATAAATATTTTGAGTGTCTTTGAGCTTGTTACCTAAAAAAAAACGCAAAAATGGATACAAAGCACTCTATATTGGGAAACAAAGGGACATTGCGAGAAAAGTGTATAATGAATGTTTTATAGTTAAAAAAAAAAAAAAAACACAAGGGAAAAAACGCAAAAACTCGTGTAAATGCTGAAACTCATGAATAAGACTCTTAATTGAGACACAGAGCAACCTTACTAAATGCGTGTCAAAAACACTAAAAGGCAAGTTCTTTTTAAAAGTTGGTTTTATTCTCATGTAATGTGATTTCCCTGATTTTTAGTGCTTTATTGCCTAACACGCTGAAAAACACTCAAAGACACTTTTCTGGTAATGTCATTTTTTCCCACATAAAGCTAGTTTCGCATGGAATTTGGGGTTTTGGTAACTAAGAATGTAAAAAACACTCAAAATACACGCATTTAATAAGGTTGTTCTGTTTCTTGATTAAGAGTGTTATTCATGAGTTTTAGTATTTTAGTATCTTAGAAACTTCTCCATACAGTTGAGTTTTTGCGTGTTTTGCCTTGTGATTCCGGTGAAACTATAAAACACTCATTATACACGTTTTTCGTTATATCCTTTGTACTTTTTATCCATTTTCGCGTTTTTTTTAATGTAACAAGCTCAAGAACACACAAAATAGAGTTTTATGGTAATGTTAATCTATTTCTTCATATTGGTTGGTTTGCATCCGTTTTAGCGTTTTTCTACGTAAATCTTTTAAAACACACGTTTCCAGTAATTTTGTTTTGGATTTCCATATAGAGTGACTTTCATATTATTTATCGTTTTCGTGTCTAACATGCTTTTTGGTGCCTTTTGCTTCCAAATATAGAGTGCTTTCCATCCATTTTCGCGTTTTTTGTGGGTAACAATTTCAAAAACACTCGAATTATACCTTTTTGGTAATGTTATTCTATTTCTTCATTTTGGTTGATTTGCATTCGTTTTAGCGTTTTCTACGTAAAACTCCGAAAAGACACATTTTCAGTAATTTTGTTTTGCATTTCCATATAGATTCACTTCCTTGGGTTTTATCGTGTTGGTTCCGAACATGCTGAAAAACACTCATAACACAGTTTTCTGGCAAAGACGTTTAATTTCCCCATATAGGTGGCGTTGCATGCAATTTAGGGGTTTGGTACATAACTCCGAAAAAAAAGCTAAATTTAACTTTTTTGATAATGTTCTTATTTCATATAATTTCCTGAACTTTGCCCGAATTTTTGGCACCTCCTTACCTGTGAAGATGAATAAGAATGAAAAAAAATATCGGATTTTTTTATTTATTTTTTTTTTCTCAATAAAGAGTGTAATTTGTGGCTTTTAGCTTTTTCGTACTTAATGAACTTAAAAACACTCATAATACACGTTTCTCGTAATGTCCTTTCGTTTCCCAAAAATAGGGTTCTTTCCATGTATTTAAGCGTTTTTATTGGTAACATGATCAAAAACACTCAAAATACATGTTTTTGGTAGGGTTATTCTGTTTCACCATTAAGTGTATTTTGCATACATTTTAGTGTTTTGGTATATAAGCAGCTCAAATACACTTAAAGGCAAGTTCTTGTTAAAAACTGGTTCTATTCCAATGTAATGTGATTGCCCTGCTTTATAGTGCTTTATTGCCTAACACGCTCAAAAACACTCAAAAGACATTTTTCTGGTAATGTTATTTTTTTTCTCACAAAAAGCTGGTTTCACATGCAATTTGGAGTTTTGGTAACTAAGGATGTGAAAAGCACTCAAAATACACGCATTTAGTAAGATTGTTCTGTTTCTAAATTAAGAGTGTTGTTGCTGAGTTTCAGCACTTTGGAAAGTAAGAAACTTTTCTATATACACGAGTTTTTGCGTTTTTTGCCTTGTAGTTCTTGTGAAACTATAAAACACTCATTATACACGTTTCTTGTAATGTCCTTTTCCTTCCCAATATAGAGTGCTTTCCATCCATTTTCGCGTTTTTTGTAGGTAACAATTTCAAAAACATTAAAAATATACCTTTTTGGTTATGTTATTTTTTTTCTTCATATTGGTTGGTTTGCATCCGTTTTAGCGTTTTTCTACGTAAAACACCGAAAAGACAGTTTTTTAGTAATTTTTTTTTTGATCCCCATATAGATTGACTTCTATGTTATTTATCGTGTTGGTTCCTAAGATGCTGAAAAACACTCATAAGACCGTTTTCTGGCAAAGACGTTTTATTTCCCCATATAGGTGGCTTTGCATGCATTTTAGGGGTTTGGTACATAACAATCGAGTTTTTGCGTTTATTGCCTTGTGGTTCTTTTAAAACTAAAAAAAACACTCATTATACACGTTTCTCGTAATGTCCTTTTGTTTCCTAATATAGAGATGTTTACATCCATTTATACATTTTTTGTAGGTAACAAGCTCAAAAACACTCAAAATATATCTCTTTGGTAATGTTATTCTATTTCTTCACATAGGATGGTTTGTATCCGCTTTAGCGTTTTTCTATGGAAAACACGGAAAAGACACGTTCTCAGTAGTTTTCTTTTGGATTCACGTATTGACTGACTTCCAAATTTTTTATCATTTTGGTGCCTAACATGCTTAAAAACACAGAAAAGACAGGTGTCTGGTAAAGTCGTTTAACTTCCCTAAATAAATGGCTTTGGATGCACTTTAGGGTTTAGTACATAAGAATCCGATAAAAAAGCTATAATTAACTTTTATGATAATGTTCTTTTTTCCACATAAATTCCCTGAATTTTGGCAGAATTTTGCTTCTCGGTACCTATGAAGATGAAGAAAAAAAAATAAAAAAGAAATCTCATTTTTTATTTTTTTTATTATTATTATTATTTTTTTCTAAAGAGTGTTCTTTGTGGGTTTTAGCTGATTGGTACTGAAGGAACTTAAAAATCACTCATAATACACGTTTCTCGTAATGTTCTTTTCTCTCCCGTACATAAGGTTCTTTGCATGTATTTAAGCGTTTTTATAGATAACATAATGAAAAACACTCAAAATACATGTATTTGGTAATGTTATTCTGTTTCTCAATAAAATGTATTTTGCATGCGTTTTTGCGTTTTGGTATGTAACGAGCTCAAAAACACTTAAAGATAAGTTCTTGGTAAAATTTGTTTTTTTCCTCCATGTAACGTGATTACCCTGGCTTTTAGGGCTTTATTGAGTAACACGCTCACAAACACTGAAAAGACATGCAAAGCCTCCCATATGAGGAAATTAAAGACCTTACCAAAAATCTGTCTTTTGAGTGTTTTTCAGCATGTTAGGCACCAAAACGATAAATAATAAGGAACTCATTCTATGTGGGAATCCAAATGAAAATTACTGAAAACGTGTCTTCTCAGTGTTTCACGTAGAAAAACGCTAAAACTGATACAAACCAACCAATATCAAGAAGTAGAAAAATATTACCAAAAAAGCATATTTTGAGTGTTTTTAAGCTTGTTACCTACAAAAAAAAAAGGCGAAAATTGATACAAAGCACTCTATATTGGGAATGAAAGGGACATTGCGAGAAAAGTGTATAATGAATGTTTTATAGTTCAAAAAAACCACAAGGCAAAAAACGCAAAAACTCGTGTATATGGAGAAGTCTCCTGTATACCAAAATGCTGAAACTCATGAATAACTTTAATCGAGAAATAGAGCAACCTAACTAAATGCGTGTCAAAAACACTAAAAGGCAAGTTCTTCGTAAAAGTTTTTTTTATTCCCATGTAATGTGATTGCTCTGCTTTTCAGTACTTTATTGCCTAACACGCTCAAAAACACTTAAAGACACTTTTCTGGTAATGTCATTTTTTTTTCCACATAAAGCTAGTTTCCCTGGAATTTGGAGTTTTGGTAACTAAGAATGTAAAAAAACACTCAAAATACGCGCATTTAGTAAGGTTGTTCTGTTTCTTGATTAAGAGTGTTATTCATGAGTTTCAATATTTTGGTATCGTAGAAACTTCTCCATACAGTCGAGTGTTTGCGTTTTTTGCCTTGTGATTCTGGTGAAACTATAAAACACTCATTATACACGTTTCTCGTTATGTCCTTTTTTTCATATATAGAGTGCTTTGCATCCATTTTCGCGTTTTTTTTTTTATGTAACAAGCTAAAAAACACACAAAATATACTTTTTTGGTAATGTTATTCTATTTCTTCATATTCATTGGTTTGCATCCGTTTTAGCGTTTTTCTACGTAAATCTTTTAAAAGACACGTTTTCAATAATTTTGCATTGGATTTCCATATAGAGTGACTTTCATATTATTAATCGTTTTGATGCCTAACATGCAAAAAAAACACTCAAAAGACAGATTTCTTGTAAAGTCGTAAAATTTTATCAAATAAGTGGCTTTGCATACACTTTATGGTTTGGAAGATAACTCCGAAAAAAAAGGTAAAATTAACTTTTTCGATAGTTTTTTCCACATAATTTCCCTGAATTTAGGCAGAATTTTGGCATCTTGGTACCTATGAACATCAAAAACAAAAAAATAAAAATGCTATTTTTTTATTTATTATTTTTTCTCTATAAAGAGTGTTATTTGTAGGTTTTAACGTTTTGGTACTTAAGGAACTTAAAAAAAACATTCATAATACACATTTCTCGTAATGTCCTTTTGTTTCCCAAATATGGGGATCTTTGCATGTATTTAAGCGTTTTTATAGGTAACATGATAAAAAAAAACACTCAAAACACTTGTTTTTAGCAATGTTACTCTGCTTCTCCATAAAGGAGTGTTTTACATGCGTTTGAGCGATTTGGTATGTAAGGAGCTGAAAAACACTTCAAGGCAATTTCTTGGTAAAAGTTGGTTTTATTCCAATGTAATATGTTTGCCCTGCTTTTCAGTGCTTTATTGCCTAACACGCTCAAAAACACTGAAAAGATACTTCTGGTAATGTCATTTTTTTCCCACATAATACTAGTTTCGCATGCTATTTAGGGTTTTGGAAAGAATGTGAAAAAAACACTCAAAATACATGCATTTGGTAATGTTTTTCTGTTTCTCAATTAAGATTGTTTTTCATGAGTTTGAGCATTTTGGTATCTAAGAAATTTCTTTATATACACGAATTTTTGCCTTGCTGTTCTTGTGAGCCAAAAGTTCTTTTGCCCGAAAATAATAAGGCACTCATTATACATGTTTCTCGTAATGTCCTTTTCTTTCCCAATAGGGAGTGCTTTGCATCCATTTTCGCGTTTTTTGTTGGTAACAAGCTCAAAAACACTCAAAATATACCTCTTTGATAATGTTATTGTATTTCTTCATATTGGATGGATTTCATCTGTTTTAGCGTTTTTCTACGTAAAACACCGAAAAGACACGTTTTCAGTAATTTTGATTTCGATTCCCAAAGAATATTGCCAGAATTTTGGCATCTTAGTACCTATGAAGATGAATAAATAAAAAAAAAAAATTTTTTTTTCTTTTTTTTCTCTCTATAAAGAGTGTTATTTGTGGGTTTTAGCTTTTTTGGTACTTAAAGAACTTAAAAAATATTCATAAAACACGTTTATCATAATGTCCTTTCCTTTCCCAAAAATAGAGTTCTTTGCGTGTATTTAAGCGTTTTTATTGGTAACTTGATCAAAAACACTCAAAATACATGTTTTTGGTAATATTCTCCTGTTTCACCATAAAGTGTATTTTGCATGCGTTTTAGTGTTTTGGTATATAAGGAGCTCAAAAACACTTAAAGGCAAGTTCTTTTTAAAAATTGATTTTATTCCCTGCTTTTTAGTGCTTTATTGCCTAGAACGCTCAAAAACACTCAAAAGACATTTTTCTGGTAATGTCGTTTTTTTCCCACATAAAGCTGGTTTCGAATGCAATTTGGGGTTTTGGTAACTAAGAATGTGAAAAGCACTCAAAATTAACGCATTTAGTAAGATTGTTCTGTTTCTCAATTAAGTGTTGTTCCAGAGTTTCGGCCTTTTAGAATGTAAGAAACTTCTCTATATACACGAGTTTTTGAGTTTTTTGCCTTGTAGTTCTTGTGAAACTATAAAACACTCATTATACACGTTTCTCGTAATGTCCTTTTCCTTCCCAATATAGAGTGCTTTCCATCCATTTTCGCGTTTTTTGTAGGTAAGAATTTCAAAAACACTCAAAATATACCTTTTTGGTAATGTTATTTTATTTCTTCATATTGGTTGGTTTGCATCCGTTTTAGCGTTTTTCTACGTAGAACACCGAAAAGACAAATTTTTAGTAATTTTGTTTTGGATTCCTATATAGATATACTTCCATGTTATTTATCGTGTTGGTTCCTAAGATGCTGAAAAACACTCATAAGACCGTTTTCTGGCAAAGACGTATAATTTCCCCTTATAGGTGACTTTGCATGCACTTTAGGGGTTTTGTATATAACAGTCCGAAAAAAAAAGCTAAATTTAACTTTTTTGATAATGTTCTTATTTCACATAATTTCCTGAATTTTGCCCGAATTTTGGCATATCGGTACTCGTGAATATGAATAAGAAAGAGAAAAAAAATATCATATCTTTTTCCATTTATTAATTGTTTCTCAATAAAGAGTGTTATTTGTGGTTTTTGGCTTTTTGGTAATTAATGAACTTAAAAACACTTATAATACACGTTTCTCGTAATCTCCCTTTCGTTTCCGAAAAAATAGTGTTCTTTGCATGTATTTAAGCGTTTTTGTTGGTAACATGATCAAAAACACTCAAAATACATGTTTTTGATAATGTTATTCTGTTTCCCCATAAAGTTTGTTTTGCATGCGTTTTACTGTTTTGATATATAAGGACTTCAAAAACACTTAAAGGCAAGTTCTTGGTAAAAATTCGTTTTACTCCAATGTAATGTGATTGCCTTCCTTTTTAGTGCTTTATTTCCTATCACGCTCAAAAACACTCAAAAGACACTTTTCTAGTAAAGTTTTTTTTTTTTCCACAATCTATTTTCGCATCCAATTTGGGGTTTGGTAACTAAGAATGATAAAAGCACTCAAAAATACATGCATTTAGTAAGGTTGTTCTGTTTCTCAATTAAGAGTGTTATACATGAGTTTTAGCATTTTGGTATCTAGGAAACAATCCGAAAAAAAGCTGTTCTTTTTTTCACAAAAATTTCCTGAATTTTGGCAGAATTTTGGCATCTCGGTACCTATGAATATGAATAACAAAAAAAAAAAAAATATCTCGTTTTCTTATTTTTTATTCATTTTTTTTTCTAAATAATTTTTTTGGGTGGGTTTTAGCTTTTTGGTACTGAAGGAACTTAAAAATCACTCATAATACACGTTTCTCGTAATGTTCTTTCGTTTCCCAAACATAAGGTTCTTTGCATGTATTTAAGCGTTTTTATAGATAATATGATCAAAAACACTCAAAATACATGTATTTGGTAATGTAATTCTGTTTCTCCATAAAATGTATTTTGCATGCTTTTTAGCGTTTTGGTACATAAGGAACTCAAAAACACTTAAAGATAAGTTCTTGGTAAAATTTGGTTTTATTCCCATGTATTGTGATTGCCCTGGCTTTTAGAGCTTTATTGCGTAACACGCTCAAAAACACTGAAAAGAAATGCAAAGCGCCCCTTATTAGGAAATTAAAGACCTTATCAGAAATCTGTCTTTTGAGTGTTTTTCAGCATGTTAGGCACCAAAACGATAAATAATAATGAACTCACTCTATGTGGGAATCCAAAAGAAAATTACTGAAAACGTGTCTTCTCAGTGTTTTACGTAGAAAAACGCTAAAACTGATACAAACCAACCTATATCAAGAGGCAGGAAAATATTACCAAAAATAAATATTTTGAGTGTCTTTGAGCTTGTTACCTAAAAAAAAACGCAAAAATGGATACAAAGCACTCTATATTGGGAAACAAAGGGACATTGCGAGAAAAGTGTATAATGAATGTTTTATAGTTAAAAAAAAAAAAAAAAACAAGGCAAAAAACGCAAAAACTCGTGTAAATGCTGAAACTCATGAATAAGACTCTTAATTGAGACACAAAGCAACCTTACTAAATGCGTGTCAAAAACACTAAAAGGCAAGTTCTTTTTAAAAGTTGGTTTTATTCTCATGTAATGTGATTTCCCTGCTTTTTAGTGCTTTATTGCCTAACACGCTGAAAAACACTCAAAGTCACTTTTCTGGTAATGTCATTTTTTCCCACATAAAGCTAGTTTCGCATGGAATTTGGGGTTTTGGTAACTAAGAATGTAAAAAAACACTCAAAATACACGCATTTAATAAGGATGTTCTGTTTCTTGATTAAGAGTGTTATTCATGAGTTTTAGTATTTTAGTATCTTAGAAACTTCTCCATACAGTTGAGTTTTTGCGTGTTTTGCCTTGTGATTCCGGTGAAACTATAAAACACTCATTATACACGTTTCTCGTTATATCCTTTGTACTTTTTATCCATTTTCGCGTTTTTTTTAATGTAACAAGCTCAAGAACACACAAAATAGAGTTTTATGGTAATGTTATTCTATTTCTTCATATTGGTTGGTTTGCATCCGTTTTAGCGTTTTTTCTACGTAAACCTTTTAAAACACACGTTTCCAGTAATTTTGTTTTGGATTTCCATATAGAGTGACTTTCATATTATTTATCGTTTTGGTGTCTAACATGCTTTTTGGTGCCTTTTGCTTCCAAATATAGAGTGCTTTCCATCCATTTTCGCGTTTTTTGTAGGTAACAATTTCAAAAACACTCGAAATATACCTTTTTGGTAATGTTATTCTATTTCTTCATTTTGGTTGATTTGCATTCGTTTTAGCGTTTTCTACGTAAAACTCCGAAAATACACATTTTCAGTAATTTTGTTTTGGATTCCCATATAGATTCACTTCCTTGGGTTTTATCGTGTTGGTTCCGAACATGCTGAAAAACACTCATAACACAGTTTTCTGCCAAAGACGTTTAATTTCCCCATATAGGTGGCGTTGCATGCAATTTAGGGGTTTGGTACATAACTCCGAAAAAAAAGCTAAATTTAACTTTTTTGATAATGTTCTTATTTCATATAAGTTCCTGAACTTTGCCCGAATTTTTGGCACCTCCTTACCTGTGAAGATGAATAAGAATGAAAAAAATATCGTATTTTTTTATTTATTTATTTTTCTCAATAAAGAGTGTAATTTGTGGCTTTTAGCTTTTTCGTACTTAATGAACTTAAAAACACTCATAATACACGTTTCTCGTAATGTCCTTTCGTTTCCCAAAAATATGGTTCTTTCCATGTATTTAAGCGTTTTTATTGGTAACATGATCAAAAACACTCAAAATACATGTTTTTGGTAGGGTTATTCTGTTTCACCATTAAGTGTATTTTGCATACATTTTAGTGTTTTGGTATATAAGCAGCTCAAATACACTTAAAGGCAAGTTCTTGTTAAAAACTGGTTTTATTCCAATGTAATGTGATTGCCCTGCTTTATAGTGCTTTATTGCCTAACACGCTCAAAAACACTCAAAAGACATTTTTCTGGTAATGTTATTTTTTTTCTCACAAAAAGCTGGTTTCACATGCAATTTGGAGTTTTGGTAAATAAGGATGTGAAAAGCACTCAAAATACACGCATTTAGTAAGATTGTTCTGTTTCTAAATTAAGAGTGTTGTTGCAGAGTTTCAGCACTTTGGAAAGTAAGAAACTTTTCTATATACACGAGTTTTTGCGTTTTTTGCCTTGTAGTTCTTGTGTAACTATAAAACACTCATTATACACGTTTCTCGTAATGTCCTTTTCCTTCCCAATATAGAGTGCTTTCCATCCATTTTCGCGTTTTTTGTAGGTAACAATTTCAAAAACACTCAAAATATACCTTTTTTGGCAATGTTATTTTTTTTTTCTTCATATTGGTTGGTTTGCATCCATTTTAGCGTTTTTCTACGTAAAATACCGAAAAGACAGTTTTTTAGTAAATTTTTTTTTGGATCCCCATATAGATTGACTTCCATGTTATTTATCGTGTTGGTTCCAAAGATGCTGAAAAACACTCATAAGACCGTTTCCTGGCTAAGACGTTTTATTTCCCCATATAGGTGGTTTTGCATGCATTTTAGGGGTTTGGTACATAACACCAAAAAAAAAAGCTAAATTTAACTTTTTTGATAATGTTCTTATTTCACATAATTTCCTGAATTTTGCTTGAATTTTGGCATCTTGGTACCTGTGAAGATGAATAAAAAAAGATAAAAAAAATATCTCTTTTTTTTTTATTTATTTATTGTTTCTCAATAAAGAGTGTTATTTGTGGCTTTTAGCTTTATGGTAATTAATGAACTTAAAAACACTCATAATACACGTTTCTCGTCATCTCCTTTCGTTTCCCAAAAATAGTGTTCTTTGCATGTATTTAAGCGTTTTCATTGGTAACATGATCAAAAACACTCAAAATACATGTTTTTGGTAATATTATTTTGTTTGACCATAAAGAGTGTTTTGCATGCGTTTTAGTGTTTTGGTATGTAAGGAGCTCAAAAACACTTGAAGGCAAGTTCTTGGTAAAAATCCGTTTTCCTCAAATGTAATGTGATTGCCCTCCTTTTTAGTGCTTTATTGCCTATCACGCTCAAAAACACTCAAAAGACACTTTTCTGGTAGTCATTTTTTTTTCCACAAATCTATTTTCGCAATTAATTTTGGGTTTTAGTAACTAAGAATGTGAAAAGCACTCAAAATACACGCATTTATTAAGGTTTTTCTGTTTCTCAATTAGGAGTGTTATACATGAGTTTTAGCATTTTTGTATCTAGGAAACCTCTCCATATACGCGAGATTTTGTGTTTTATACCTTGTGGTTCTTTTGAACTATAAAACACTCATTATACACTTTTCTTGCAATGTCCTTTTGTTTCCCAATATAGAGTGCTTTGCATCAATTTTCGCGTTTTTTGTAGGTAACAATCTCAAAAACACTCAAAATATACCTTTTTGATAACGTTTTTCTATTTCTTGATATTGGTTGCTTTGCATCCGTTTTAGCGTTTTTCTACGTAAAACACTGAGAAGACATGTTTTCAGTAACTTTGTTTTTAATTCCCATATAGAGTGAGTTCCTTATTATTTATCGTTTTGGTGTCTAACATGCTAAAAAACACTCAAAACACAGATTTCTGGTAAGGTCGTTTAATTTCCTGATATAGGAGGCTTTGCATGCACTTTGGGGTTTGGTACATAACAGTCCGAAAAAAGAAGCTGAAATTAACTTTTTTAATAATATTCTTTTATCATATGATTGCCCTGAATTTTCCCAGAAATTTGTCATCTAGGTACTATGAAGATAACAAAAAAAAAAAAAAATAAATAAATTCCTATTTTTTAATTTTTTAATTTTTAATTTTCTAAATAAAGAGTGTTATTTGTGGGTTTTAGCTTTTTGGTACTTAATGAACTTAAAAAACACTCATAATACACGTTTCTCGTAATATCCTTTTGTTTCCCAAATATAATGTTCTTTGCATGTATTTAAGCGTTTTTTTTTATAGATAACATGATCAAAAACATTATTATGTTATTATGTTTCTCCATAAAATTTGTTTTGCATGCGTTTTAGCGGTTTGTTATATAAGGAGCTCAAAAAAACTGAAAGGCAAGTTTTTGGTATAAATTGGTGTTATTCCAATGTAATATGATTGCCCTACTTTTTAGTGGTTTATTGCCTATCACGCTCAAAAATACTTAAAAGACACTTTTCTGGTAATGTCATTTTTTTTTCACATAAAGGTGATTTCGCATGCAATTTGGGGTTTTGGTAACTAAAAATGTGAAAAGCACTCAAAATACACGCATTTAGTAACGTTGTTCTGTTTCTCAATTAATAGTGGTTTTTCATGAGTTTCAGCATTTTTTTTATTTAGCAACTTTCTCCATATACACGAGTTTTTGTGTTTTTTGCCTTTTGGTTCGTTTGAACTATAAAAAAAAACTCATTATACACTTTTCTTGTAAAGTCCTTTTGTTTTCTAAAATAGAGTGCTTTGCATCAATTTTCCCGTTTTTTGTAGATAACAAGCTCAAAAACACTCAAAATATACCTTTTTGGTAATGTTTTTCTCTTTCTTGATATTGGATGGTTTGCATCCGTTTTAGCGTTTTTCTACGTAAAACACTGAAAAGACACGTTTTCAGCAATTTTGTTTTTGATTCTGATATAGAGTGAGTTTCTTATTATTTATCGTTTTGGTGCCTAACATGTTGATAAACACTCAAAAAACAGATTTCTGGTAAGGTCATTTAATTTCCTAATATAGGAGTTTTTGGATGAATTTTAGGGTTTGGTATATAACAGTCTAAAAAAAAAGCTAAAATTATCTTTTTGATAATTTTCTTTTATCATATAATAGCCCTGAATTTTCCCAGAATTTTGGCATCTTGGTACTTATGAAGATGAATAACAAAAAAAAAAATCCTATTTTTTATTTTCTTACTTTTTTTTCTAAATAAAGAGGGTTGTTTGTGGGTTTTAACTTTTTGGTACTTAAAAAACACTTATAATACGCATTTTTCGTAATGTCCTTTCGTTTCGCAAACATAACGTTCTTTGTATATATTTAAGCGTTTTTATAGATAACATGATGAAAACCCTCAAAATATATGTTTTTGGTAATTTTATTCTGTTTCTACATTAAAAGGTGTTTTACATGCGTTTTTGCGTTTTGGTATGTAATGAGCTTAAAAACACAAAGGCAAGTTCTTGGTAAAAAATGTTTTTATTTCCATGTAATGTGATTACCCTGCTTTTTATTGCTTTATTGCCTAACACGCTCAGAAACACTCAAGAGACACTTTTCTGGTAATATCATTTTTTTCCCATATAAAGCTAGTTTTGCATGGAATTTGGGGTTTTGGTATCTAAGAATGTGAAAAAAACTCAAAACACAGGTTGTTCTATTTTTTAATTAAAAGTGTTATTCATGAGTTCCACCATTTTGGTATGTAAGAAACTTTTCTAATACACACATTTGGTAAGGTATTTCTGTTTCAAAATTAAAAGTGTTATTTATGATTTTCAGCTTTTTGGTATGTAAGAAACTTCTTTATGTACACGAGTTTTTGAGCTTTTTACCTTGTGGTTCTTGTCAAACTATAAAACACTCATACAGGTTTCTCGTAATGCCCTTTTCTTTGCCAATATAAAGTGCTTTCCATCCATTTTTGCATTTTTTGTAGGTAACAAGCTCAAAAACACATCAAAATATATCTTTTTGGTAATATTATTCTATTTCTTCATATTGGTTGGTTTACATCCGTTTTAGCGTTTTTCAACGTAAATCACTGAAAAGACACGTTTTCAGTAATATTGTTGAAATATCTAAAAAACACTCAAAAAACAGGTTTCTGGTAAAGTCGTGTAATTTCCCCATGTAGGCTGATTTGCATACACTTCAGGGATTGTACATAACTTCGGAAAAAAGCTAAAATTATTATTTTTTATGCTTTTTTTTTATTTCCATGAATTTTTCCAGAATTTTGGCATCTCGGTACCTATGAAGATGAATAAGAAAAAAAATTTCTCTCTATAAGGAGTGTTATTTGTGGGTTTTAGCTTTTTGGAACTTAAGTAACATAAAAACACTCCTAATATACGATTTTCGTAATGTCCTTTTGTTATACAAACCTAGGGTTCTTTACATGTATTTAAGCGTTTTTATAGGTTACATGATCAAAAACACTTAAAATACATGTTTTTGGTAATGTTATTCTGTTTCTCATATAAAGGGTGTTTTGCATGCGTTTTAGAAATTTGGTATGTAAGGAGTTCAAAAACACTTAAAGGCAAGTTCTTCGTAAAAATTGGTTTTATTCCCATGTAATATGATTGTTCTGCTTTTTAGTGTTTTGTTGCATATCACGCTCAAAAACACTAAAAAGACACTTTTTGTGTAATGTCATTTTTTTCCCCACATGAAGGTAGTTTCGCAAGTAATTTGGCATTTTCGTAACTAAGAATGTGAAAAACACTCAAAATACACAATTTGGTAAGGTAGTTCTGTTTATCAATTAAAAGTGTTATTCATGCATTTCATCATTTCGGTATGTAAGAAATTTCTCTATATATACGATTTTTTTGCGTTTATTGCCTTGTGGTTCTTTTTAAAACTATAAAAAAAAACTCATTATACACGTTTCTCGCAATGTCCTTTTGTTTCCAAATATAGAGTACTTTACATCCATTTTCGCATTATTTTGTTGGTAACAAGCTGAAAAACACTCAAAATATATCTTTTTGGTAATGTTATTCTATTTCATCATATAGGTTGGTTTGCCTCCGCTTTAGCGTTTTTCTACGTACAACAGTGAAAAGACTCGTTTTCAGTAATTTTGTTTTTTGATTCACATATTGACTGACTTCCATATTATTTATCGTTTTGGTGCGTAACATGCTGAAAAACTTAGAAAAGACAGGTTTCTGTTAAAATCGTTTAACTTCCCTTTATAGGTGTCTTTGCATGCACTTTAGGGTTTGGTACATAACAATCCGAAAAAAAACCTATAATTAACTTTTTTGGTAATGTTCTTTTTTCCACATAAATTTCCTGAATTTTGGTAGAATTTTGGCATCTCGGTACCTATAAGGATGAATAACCAAAAAAAAAAATCCAATTTTTTTATTTTTTAGTTCATTATTTTTTTTGTCAATAAAGAGTGTTATTTGTGGGTTTTAGCTTTTAGGTACTGAAGGAACTTAAAAAACACTCATAATACACGTTTCTCGTAATGTCCTTTCGTTTCCTAAACATAAGGTTCTTTGCATGTATTTAGTCGTTTTTATAGATAATATGATCAAAAACACTCAAAATACATGTATATGGTAATATTATTCTGTTTCTCCATGAAATGTATTTTGCATGCGTTTTAGCGTTTTGGAATGTAAGGAATTCAAAAACACTTATAGGCAAGTTTTTGGTAAAATTTGGTTTTATTCCCATGTAATGTGATTGCCCTTCCTTTTAGTGCTTTATTGCGTAACACGCTCAAAAACACTCAAAGGACATGCAAGGCCTCGCATATGAGGAAATTAGAGACCTTACCAGAAATCTGTGTTTTGAGTGTTTTTCAGCATATTAGGGACCAAAACGATAAATAATAAGGAACTCACTCTATATGAGACTCCAAAAGAAAATTACTGAAAACGTGTCTTCTCAGTGTTTTACGTAGAAAAACGCTAAAACTGATGCAAACCAACCAATATCAACAAGCTGAAAAACATTACCAAAAATGTATATTTTGAGTATTTTTGAGCTTGTTACCTACAAAAAAAACGCAAAAATTCATACAAAGCACTCTATATTGGGAAACAAAGGGACATTGCGAGAAAAGTGTATAATGAATGTTTTATAGTTCAAAAGAAAACACAAGGCAAAAAACGCAAAAACTCGTGTATATGGAGAAGCTTCCTACATACTAAAATGCTGAAACTCATGAATAACACTCTTAATTGAGAAACAGAACAACCTTACTGAATGCGTGTCAAAAAAACTAAAAGGCAAGTTTTTTTCGTAAAAGTTGGTTTTATTCCCATGTAATGTGATTGCCCTGCTTTTTAGTGCTTTATTGCCTACCACGCTCAAAAACACTCAAAGACACTTTTCTGGTAATGTCATTTTTTTCCCACATAAAGTTAGTTTCGCATGGAATTTAGGGTTTTGGTAACTAAGAATGTATAAAAACACTCAAAATACATGCATTTAGTAAGGTTGTTCTGTTTCTTGATTAAGAGTGTTATTCATGAGTTTCAGCATTTTGGTATCTTAGAAACTTCTCCAGACAAACGAGTTTTTGCGTTGTTTGCCTTGTGATTCTGGTGAAACTATAAAACACTCATTATACACGTTTCTCGTTGTCCTTTTTTTTCCTAATATACAGTGCTTTGCATCCATTTTTGCGTTTTTTTTTATGTAACAAGCTCAAAAACACACAAAATATACTTTTCTGGTAATATTATTCTATTTTTTCATATTGGTTGGTTTCCATCCGTTTTAGAGTTTTTCTACGTAAATCTTTTAAAAGACACGTTTTCAGTAATTTTGTTTTGGATTTCCATTTAGAGTGACTTTAATATTATCTATCGTTTTGGTGCCTAACATGCGTAAAAATACTCAAAAGACAGGTTTCTTGTAAAGTCTAAATTTTCCCAAATAGGAGGCTTTGCATACACTTTATGGTTTGGTACATAACTCCGAGAAAAAAGGTAAAATTAACTTTTTCGATAATGTTATTTTTTCCACAAAATTTCCCTAAATTTTGGCAGAATTTTGGCATCTTGGTACCTATGCACATGAATAACAAAAAAATAAAAAATACTATTTTTTTATTTATTTATTTTTTTTCTCTATAAAGAGTTTTATTTGTAGGTTTTAACGTTTTGGTACTTAAGCAACTTAAAAACATTCATAATACACATTTCTCATTTCGTTTCCAAAATATAGGGATCTTTGCATGTATTTAAGCGTTTTTATAGGTAACATAATAAAAAACACTCAAAACACTTGTTTTTGGTAATAATATTATGCTTCTCCATAAATGAGTGTTTTTCATGCGTTTTAGCGATTTGTTATGTAAGGAGCTGAAAAACACTTCAAAGCAAGTTCTTGGTAAAAGTTGTTTTTATTCCAATGTAATATGATTGCCCTGCTTTTTAGTGCTTTATTGCCTAACACGCTCAAAAACACTCAAAAGACACTTCTGGTAATGTCATTTTTTTCCCACATAAAGCTAGTATCGCATGCTATTTGAGGTTTTGCTAAGAATGTGAAAAACACTTAAAATACACGTATTTGGTAATGTTGTTCTGTTTCTCAATTAAGATTGTTATTCATAAGTTTTAGCATTTTGGTATCTAAGAAACTTCTTGATATACACGACTTTTTGCGTTTTTTACCTTGTGATTCTTGTGAACCACAAGTTCTTTTTCCCGAAAATAATAAGACACTCATTATAGACGTTTCTCGTAATGTCCTTTTCTTTCCCAATAGGGAGTGCTTTGCATTCATTTTCGCGTTTTTTCTAGGTAACAAGCTCAAAAAAACTCAAAATATACCTTTTTGGTAATGTTATTCTATTTCTTCATATTGGTTGGTTTGCATCCGTTTTAGCGTTTTTCTACGTAAAACACCGAAAAAAACAATTTTTCAGTAATTTTGTTTTCGATTCCCAAAGAATATTGCCAGAATTTTGGCATCTTAGTACCTATAAAGATGAATAAGAAAAAAAAATGTTGTATTATATATTTTTTTCTCTATAAAAAGTTTGATTTGTGGGTTTTAGCTTTTTTGTACTTAAGGAACTTAAAAACACTCATAATACACGTTTCACGTAATGTCCTTTCGATTCCCAAACAAAAGGTTCTTTGCATGTATTAAAGCGTTTTTATAAATAACATGATCAAATACACTCAAAGTACATGTTTTTGGTAATGTTACTCTGTTTCTCCATAAAAGGGTGTTTTTGCATGCGTTTTAGCGTCTTGGTATGTAAGGAGTTAGAAAAAAAAACACAAAGACAAGTTCTTCGCAAAAGTTGGTTTTTATTCCCATGTAATGTGATTGTTCTGCTTTTTAGTGTTTTGTTGCATATCACGCTAAAAAAACACTCATAAGACACTTTTCTGGTAATATCTTTTTTTTTTTCCCACAGAAAGCTAGTTTCGCATGTAATTTGGGATTTTTCGTAACTAAGAATGTGAAATCACTCAAAATACACACATTTGGTAAGGTAGTTCTGTTTCTCAATTAAAAGTGTTATTCATGCATTTCAGCATTTTGGTATGTAAGAAACTTCTCTATATACACGAGTTTTAGCGTTTTTTGCCTTGTGGTTCCTGTGAAACTATAAAACACTCAATATACACGTTTCTCGTAATGTTCTTTTGTTTCCCAATATAGAGTGCTTTCCATCCATTTTCGCATTTTTTCTAGGTAAAAAGCTGAAAAACACTCAAAATATATTTTTTTGGTAATGTTATTCTATTTCTTCATATTGGTTGGTTTGCATCCGTTTTAGCGTTTTTCTTCGTAAATCACTGAAAAGACATGTTTTGAGTAATATTAATGAAATTGCTGAAAAACACTCAAACGACAGATTTCTGGTAAAGTCGTGTAATTTCCCCATATAGGTGCCATTGTATGCACTTTTGGGTTTGGTACATAATTCCGGAAAAAAACTAGTTTTTTTTTTTATATGTCCTTTTGTTTCACAGACATAGGGTTCTTTGCATGTATTTAAGCGTTTTTATAGGTAACATAATCAAAAACACTCAAAATACATGTTTTTGGTAATGTTATTCTGTTTCTCCATAAAGGGTCTTTTCCATGCGTTTTGCGTTTTGGTATGTAAGGAGTTAAAAACACTTAAAGGCAAGTTCTTCGTAAAAGTTAGTATTATTCCTATATAATGTGATTATTCTGATTTTTAGTGCTTTGTTGCATATCACGCTCAAAAACACTCAAAAGACACTTTTCTGATAATGTCATTTTTTTCCCACATAAAGCTAGTTTCGCATGTAATTTAGGATTTTCGTAACTAAGAATGTGAAAACACTCAAAATACACACATTTGGTAAGGCAGTTCTGTTTCTCAATTAAAAGTGTTATTCATGAGTTTTAGCATTTTGGTATGTAAGAAACTTCTCTATGTACACGAGTTTTTGCGTTTTTTTGTCTTGTGGTTCTTGTGAAACTATAAAACAATCATTATACACGTTTCTCTAAATGTCCTTTTGCTTCCCAAAATATAGTGCTTTTACATCTATTTTTTGCGTTTTTTGTAGGTAAAAAGGTTAAAAGGTAAAAAGGTAAAAATAAAGTTAAAAAGATCAAAAACAGTTTTTGGTAATGTTATTCTTCTTCTTCATATTTGTTGCTTTGCATCCGTTTTAGCGTTTTTTCTACGTGAAAAACTGAAAAGAAACGTTTTCAGTAATTTTGTTTTGGATTTACATATTTACTGATTTCCATGTTATTTATCGGTTTGGTGCCTAACATGCTGAAAAACACTGAAAAGACAGGTTTCTGGTAAAGTCGTTTAATTTCCTCATATAGGTGGCTCTGCATGCACTTTAGGGTTTCATAAATAAAAATCCGAAAAAAGCTATAATTAACTTTTTTGATAATATTCTTTTTTCCACATAAATTCACTGAGTTTTGGCAGAATTTTGGTATCTCGGTACTTATG